>NC_000079.6:40465067-40695067 GCF_000001635.26 Mus musculus
CACTAGAAGTAGAGAAAGGCAACTTGCTCCTTTCTTGTTAATGTGTGTATAAGAACCAGGAGATATTTTTCTCATTTTTTATTTATTTATTTATTTTTGCCATTGACTTTCCAAGCAAGGAGAAAGGAGAGTGAATGGAGGGGGAAGGGGGGATGGTAAAGGAGACAAGGATGAGGACGAGGCAGGGGACAAGGAGAAACTACATGTTCTCTCCAGTTTTTTGTTGTTGTTGGTGGTGGTGGTGGTGGTGTCGATGATGTTTTAACCTTTATTTTTATTTTTACCTTATATGTATGGCTATATTGTCTGCATGTGTATATGTATACCCAGTGTACCCTGCAGACAGTGTCTGTGCAGGTCAGAAAATGACATTGGGTTCCCTGAGACGGGAATTATAGATAGCTGTGAGCTCCAATATGGATGCTGGGGATTAAACCTGAGTCTTCTGGAAGAGCAGCCAGTGTTCTTAACAGATGAGCCATCTCTCCAGCACCATCTTTCCAGGTTTAAACAGACCTGGCAAGAGCTTTACATTTTTTGCCCCTCTTGTGACATTCTCGAGTCCCTGTTCTAACTGAACATTAGCTGAGAATATATAGGACAGAACCCTGATATCAATTATGGCAGACTGCAGAGCTGAGTCACTCACTGGACAAGAAGCTACCTTCTGAGCCAGTGAAATGGCTAAGCAGGTAGAGTCACTTGGCCACCAAGTTAAGACTTTTAGAATCCACGTAGTGGAAGAAGAGAACAGACTCCCACAAGTAGTTCTCTGATTTCCACTGTGAGGCGCACCCACACACAGAAATAAAACAAACACGTAAATATAGTAGAAAAAAATATAAAGAAGCTAAAGTAAACAACAAATAACTAATGCAGTTATACTCAACAATTGTTAAAAGGTTAATTGTACTTAGGGTTGGTCTGTTGCCATGGAGCCCAGCAGCTTGACTCTGATCCTAAAGCTGAGCTGCTTCTACTGACCCTGGTGGCCAAGGGTGGAAGCCTGAAAATGACTGTAATAGGAACCAGACCCCCCAGAGCTCCCAGGCACTAAGCCACCAACCAAGGAATACACATGACTCCAGCTGCATGTGTATCAGAGGACAACCTTGCCAGGCACCAATGGGAGGAGAGATCCTTGGTTCTACGAAGGCTCTATAGATGCCCCATTGTAGGGGAATAAAGGGCAGGGGGGGTGGAGGAACACCCTCATAGAAGCAGGAGGAGGGTGGATGGGATAGGGGGGTTCTGGGAGGGGGAGGGGAACCGGTAAGGGAATGACACTTGAAATGTAGATAAATTAAAAAATAATTTTTTAAAAAAGATAAAAACCACAGATTTTTAATAAATTTGCAAGCCAACCAAAAGCAGAACAAGGAGGAGGAGGAGGAGGAGGAGGAGGAGCTGCTGCCTCAGTCAATTCTGGAAGGTTCATCATATATTTCAAATACAGCACCAACAGAGTTCACCGAGAGACATGATGGGAGAGAAAGACCCACCCTGAGTGTGTGAAATGAAACTTAGATGCCCAAGACATTCCCAAGAATAATAACTAAGGCAATTTCTAAATCATCTGCAAATGCTATGGATAAAGCAGAAGATAATTCAGCTACAAGCAGTCAAATGCTGATTAATACCATGTCAACCTGGTCTACTTTGTAAAGTATGAAAATGTCCCAGGCACAGGTTCCCCCAGCCTAGCCACCTGATGGGCTTTTCCCATGAGCAGTCCATAATTTAAGATGTAGTCTCAGATGGTTTGTGACGGTCTCGGTACAGCTGGAGTGAATGACTCTCTGGAGAGCTGAATTTAGGCTAAGCTGAAAAAGTCCAACCCCTCAGTATGGTCTTTCCGCTAAAGCTGATAGGCACAATAAGTGATGGGGAGCCACCCAGAAAAGTTGGGTGGCATGGAGACTGAACTGGCCAACCTCTGTAACTAGTCAAGGTCTCAAGAGGAGGCATTGGGTCACCAACCCAGCCACAAAACCTCTGAACTATGCTTTGTCATGTCTGCAGGGTGTACTGGGGCCCTGGAGCCTAGCATATGGTCATCAGGGAGACTTCATCTAGCAACTGATGGGAGCAGAGGCAGAGTCCCACCGCCAAATATTAGGCGGAGCTTGGGGAGTACTGAGGAGGAAGGGGCGGTAGGGTTGGAGGCGCCAGAGAGCCCAAGGATACCACAAGAACACAGACTGCAGAGTCAACTGACCAGGACTTAAGTGGGCTCACAGAGATCAGAAAGCCTGTGTGGTTCTGACATAAGCTCTCTGAATAGACGATTAGTTGTGTATCTTGATATTCTTGTAGGACTCCTAGCAGTGGGAGTGGGGGCGCTGTCTCTGACTCTTCCTGCCTTTTGGGACACTTTTTCTCCTGCTGGGTTGCTTTGTCCAGTCCTGATGTGAGAATACGGGCTTGGTCTTATTGTAGCTTGTTATGCCATATTTACTTGGTGTCTCTGGGAGGCCAGCTCTTTTCTAAGGGGAGGTGAAGGGAGTGGATTTGGGGAAAAAGAGAGAAGGGGAGGGGAGGGAGAGAAAACTGCCATCAGGGTATACTATGTGAGAGAATAATAAAAAAAAAAAAAAAAAATATTTACACACAAACAAAAAACAAAAACTGGTGACAGAAAGTTAGGATCCCCCTGGTCCCATCCACGGGCTCTCCTGAAACTCAAGGTGTAGTGTGGGCTTGACCTGGATGCACGGATATGGATAAGAAGAGAAGGCAGAGCATCTTAGTTCAAGCTCTAGACATGGGCAGGCACCTACGGATACAGGAGGAACACCTGAGCACGTGACTTCACCTTGAAGTCACCCTGTGGTGAGAAGGAATGGGTCCCAGGGGAATCTAAACTGTGTCAAGCTAAGCTCATGGGCAAGCTGTGCCCTCAGGACACAAAAGAAAGGGATACACCCAAGCCTTATTTGAGAAAAGAGAGATCTATTTATGTCATTTGATCTGTCAGCCAGCCCTAGAGCTACGGACTTTCTCTTTCTGCTTTTCCATGGAACCTGTACTAGACATTGCAATTGGATGTCTTAGATGTGAATAGGTGGGAAGTTTCTCAGAAGCATTAGGAAAAGCCCAACTATAACCCCAGAATATGGAAGTGTAGGAAAAACCAATAGACTAGCAAGAGAATCACCCCCAGATACTTTTTATGGAGTAGGAATAGTGAGGGAAATAGCCATAAGTGGGTCACATGATTCTAAACATACAGTGGATCACTGGTGAGAGAGATACTAGGTGTGGGGCTCCTCCCCATGCCCACTAAGAGCAGAGAGATTTCTAGATTCTCTTTTCATCACAGAGTGGACCATTGGCATCTTGGGAGAATTTTTTTGTACGTGAGGCTCCAAAATCCTGAACAACTTCTAAGTCATCCATATATATATATATGTCATCTAAGTCATATATGTGTGTGTATATATATATATATATATACACACATATATAATATATATAATTTAATATTATATATAATATAAATTCTTCTCCTCCTCCTTTTCTTTTTCCTTTCCCTTTTCCTCCTTCTTTTCTCCTTCTCCCCTTCCTCCTTCTCTTCTCCTTCTCCCCTTCCTCCTTCTCTTCTCCTTCTCCCCTTCCTTCTCCTTCTCCTCCTCCTCCTCCTCCTCCTCCTCCTCCTCCTCCTCCTCCTCATCTTCCTCCTCCTCCTTCTTCTTCTTCTTTTTCTTCTTTGACAGGGTTTCTCTGTGTAGCCCTGGCTGTCCTACTCACTCTTTAGACCAAGCTGGTCTAGAGCTCAAAAATCTACCTGCCTCTGCCTCCTGAGAGTTAGGATTAAAGGCGTGTGCCACCACCATCCAGCCTCTATGTTTATATCTCACTATTAGCTAAGACATTGTAGATGCTCTTAGACATTCACTTTTTAAACAACCTGCTAACTGCTAAGGAGTAAAATACCTTCCCCTGTTTTCTGTTGCCACAACAAAAGATCTGAGACAGAGTGGTTTATTTTTAAAATGCTATTATTATGCCTGCTGTTTAATATAGGTTTTGATATGTAGCACAGGCTGACCTTGAAGCTACCCATCTTTAACATCACGGGAATCCTGCCTCAGCCTCTCAGGTCAGTACTTTATATGATACCTATATAGGTCTTGGATCTGGATGGTTAGAAGTGGAACACTGATGCTCACGTCCGGTGAAGACCTGCTGGTAGGCAGCACCTGGGGGAGGACATGTGGTGAGAAGGGCCATGAGGCTAGGGAAGCAGCAAGGATTGCAGAGAGCTGAAGCAGGAGCCAAGCCTGCTCTTTCACAACCTCCTGTTATCTGGGGAATTAATCAGTTCATTCAGTTCTTGGAACCCAACTCAGTCCACAGGAACAGCGTCGATCCCTTTCTGCGTGTGTGGGAGGTAGGATCATCTTTATTAGACTCCATTTCTCAAATGTGTTCCTGCCTCTCAATGCACTAAGGACCGAGCGTCCAATGCACAGACCTTTGGAAGACAAACCATATCCGAACTTTACCAGCTCTCCTTTGGATTGTTCATTGTATACCATACATGGATACCATATGGATTGAGGCATCATCAGTCCAGGTGATCCACTCCAAAGCCACATTTTTACCAACACTGAAGGGAAATGCAGAATTATTCTGTAAGAATAGAAGAACTGGAGGCTGGGAAGGTGACTCAGTCAGAAAAGCACTTACCACACAAACATGAAGACCAGCGTTCAGCACGCAGCACACACATGAAAGTTAGGCAGAGCTACATGCACATGGAATCCCAGCACTGGAGGCAGAGAGAGGAGAATCCTTGGGACTTGCTAATCAGCTTGTCTAGCATAACTGGTAAGCTCCAGGTTCAGGCAGAGAGCCTGAGAATTCTTTACAGTTCTAAAATTTAACAGTAACACTGAGAAGTTCATTTTCCCATTGGACAAAGCCAACACTCCTTCCACGTGGTTGGAGAAGCCACAGTCACTGCTGAGGAAGATCAAACAGTGGAGAGTGACTGAGGAAAATACTATGTGTCAGCCTCTGTCCTCTATATCCATGAGCACATACATGTACACACACACACACACACACACACACACACACACACACAAACTGTTTCTTTCCTTTGTTTAGCTGTCCTTACCCAGTACATTGGTGTACACCTGTAATCCGAGAGAGTGTCATAAGTTTGATAGGTCAGTCTTAGGTGATATAGTTATCTTAGATGATACAATAAGACCCTGTCTCCAGAGGATATAATAGCAACAGCAAAGCACTCATTCTGATGCTTCTTGATAGCGGTAATGAAGTGGGGCACAGTTTCCACATGCAATTCCCAGTAGATGACTACTCCGGACACAAACTTCAAGTCTGCCACTCACCAGCTCTATGACCTGTGACAAACTCTGTGTCCTATGTAAGTCACTGAATTTTTCTATGCCTCAGTTTCCCCATCTGTGAAGCAGAGATCATAATGATACCAACACCTACCACACAGATCATTTGGAAACTCAAGTAAGTTATCACGGAGCAAGCACTAAGTGCCCGTTGCCTTCAAAGTTCTAAGAGCACAAGCTACATTAGTAACCAATAAGGACGGATTTGCCCAAACGCAGTCACTGGGTACACGAGTCTTCCCCTCTCCAACACATACCTTCTAGTTCCAAAACCCACCACTAATACACGCACCAACTCAGAAAATTAAACTCCCTTTTATATGAAACTGGTATATTCCGTGGTGGGGGCAGAAGCCATGAGTGCTGCTGAGGAGGAGGCCTCAAGCAGACAGGGGAGTGTAGTGTCAAGGCATCCACGATGCAAGCCACCAAAAGTGAGGGGATGGGCAACTGTACCACTTGGAGGCTGGTTCAGAAATTGATTTCAAATCAGATTCTTGAGGCTAACTCTCGAGGTAATTACCACCATTGCCGTGATTGCCATTATACCTTGCAATTACCTGGATGTAATTAATTCCAACTTGTGAAGTGCTTGGAGATCGGCAGATGAAAGGTGCCGTGTTGTTCTGAAGTGTCATTAACCCTCTACCTGCCTTTCATCCGTGGTGATTATAGCTCTTCAGAAGCACTAATTAATCCTCATAACAGCCCCCAGAAAGAAGATAAGCGTAGGAGTCATCTTCCCCGGGTCCAAAAGAGACATCTACCTGAGTTTAGCGATAGCTCTCCCGCGGCCACTTGGGCCGTGGGAGGCCCCCCAAATCATAAGCCTTTGTCTTGTGAGCATCAGCAATTTGTCCAAGCCTCCAGTTTAGTGACAACTCGATGAAGCGTAGAACGATATCTAGGTAGCCTCGATGCATTGTGAAACGGTTGTGCAACTCAGCAGTAGAGTGTGCTGAGCCGATGCGAGGCCCTCGGTTCAGTTCTCAGAACCATAAAAGGCAGATGTCGGCAAAGATTTAGTTATGAGTGGTTTGTGTGAGGCTTTGTGCTTGTGCGGGTGTGGGTGGGTGAGTGGGTGGTGGGTAAAAGCCACATCTATTGGTTTTCAATGACCTGGCAACTTGATAATGAGACAGAACCTTGCACGTGTCCTATAGTAAAGAATTTGTCCAAGGTTACACAATTCTGGTACCTAAACGAAGCCTTTTATTGAGCTGCATTCTCCCAAGCATGGGCTCACTGAGATCTTTTCCCTATAGCTTATGTCTCACTCTGGGATAGAGGGTCCTTGAGAACAAAATGCTGTGACATGGACATTTTATAGACACAACTAAGACGTCTCCAATGGAGACAGTGCAGAAATTCCTTTCCCTAGATTCTACTCTGGTTTTAGTATGTGTATCTAGTTGGGAGCAGGTGTGTGTGTGTGTATGTGTGTGTGTGTGTGTGTGTGTGTGTGTGTGATGAGCAGGCTATGTATACCCAATGCCTGCCAGAGAACCTAGGACAATGCTCACCGTGAGATTTCCTAAGCAACAAATAAAATCTGCAATGATCCAGACTGCAAATCTTCTTTTAGGCCTGACATTAGGTTCCACACCGTACAAGTTGCTTCCCGTGCAAACATATTTGAAATGTCTCAAATCCCCTTCAAGCCATGTGTACAAGTTGTCTATGACACAGACATGAATTCCAAGTTCAGATTTCCCTTTCCCCCAAGATATCTCATTATCTGAAAGGACAAAAACAATAGAAATGAGAAACCGTTCAGCAAAGGACCACTCAAACTCAGTGACAGACAAGAGCTTGGGGAGTGTAGAAAATATTTGTGCTTTTTTTTTCAATGATTTATTTTTAAGTTATGTGTACGCATGAGGAAGTATGAGCACATGAGTGCTGGTACCCACTAAAACCAAAAGGGGGGCTAATAATCCACTGAAACTGGAGTCACAGGTTATTGAGGGACACCTGACATATGTGTTGGGTACCAAACTCAGGTCCTCTGGAAGAGCGGTAACACTGTTAACCATTGAGCCATCTTACCAGTCCCACCTGTGTGCTTTTATTACTGCCAGTTTCTAATTCTTGTGCCATGTTTTTAAGAATCCTATGTGAATACAAATGTGTCAGGTCTCCCCCCACCCCCACCCCACCGCCAGGGCAAGCTAAACATTTCATTTCCCAGCCCTGAATTTTCCCAGCAAGCTCCTCTGTCCTCTCAGAAGAGCATGCTAACACACCCAAAGCTGGGCCACCGTGTCCTGGCACAAGAAACACTATTATTGCACCGTCACAGATGCCCATGATAACTGCTTTATGTTACCATGGCTACTGCTGTTATCATCAAAGATGATAACTGTGTAATTACTAATGGTCATTCATTAACACTTACACATCACAACCTCACAAAGGCTCCTCCAGAGCTTTGTCATTTGAGTAAACAGAAAATGAAACACCATCTAAGTCATACAACTAAGTCATACAACTAGAATAGCCAGAATTAGTGGTGACCGTAGGGAGGGGGAGGAGGGAAACTCCTGTTTGTTTTTTTTAAACCACAGATTACTCTCCTAAAGTACATACAGAATTGCTCACAGAGGTGTGTGTACAACCCAAGGCTTTGCATTTTCTGTCACTAGAAGTGATCTCTCTGAAACACAGCCATTGCAGTTTGAATGTGAAATGACCCTAGAGGCTTGTGTGTTTGAACTCCTGGTTCCTTACTAGTAGTGTTATTTGGAAGGTTGTGAAACCTTTAGGAGGTGGTCCCTCTCTCAGTCACTGGAGGCAGATCTTGAGGCTTGCTATCTCTACCTAACTTCTTGTCCGCTCTAGCATTCTTCCTGAATGCTAGTACCATGAATGTGACCAGCTACCTTACACTCCTGATGCTGTACCTTTGCTGCCCTGATGGATAGATCTCTGTGTGGTGATTCAACTAGAGATTGGTCATTCCCCCAATAGGCTCTGACATTTGAATATGTGGTTCCCAACTGATGGCGCTGTTTGCTGGGAGTTGCGGGGAGTTAGAGGGTGAAGCCTTGCTGGAGGAAGTACATCACTGGGGACTTGGAGAGCTTCTCTTCTTGCCCTATCTCCCGTTTGCTCCTTCTGCTTTCTGATGTGAGCTCTCATCCTCCTGCTCTGGCCGCCATGACTCCCTAAGATGATAGAATCATTCTTCTGGAATCTTAAGCCAAAATAAACTCTTCATGCAGTAAGTTGCTTTAATCACAGTGTCTCATCCCGATGATAGACGAGTCTGTGCTGCAGCCTGCAAACTCTGAGCTGAAATAAGCCTTCCCTCCTTTAACCTTTCCCACCTGGGATTTTTGCCACAGCAAAAAAGAAAAATAATCAACCCAGTGGTTAGTCTCAGCTTGCAAAGTAAGTGCTCAAAACAACTACAACAACAACAACAGCAACGACGACAAAATCAACTGTTCTGCTAACCTAAACTATGTGACCTAGGTAATGCATTATTCAGAGGTGTAATCTTACTAAGACATAGTTCACCTTCAAACCCTTGGCTTCTATATCTATAGCTTCAACTAGCTGCAGACTGATATATATTAGGAGACATTGTCAGTAGTGAACACTACAGACTATTTTTCTTCATTATCCCATAAAAGCACATAGCATAACAGCTACTTACATGACATTTCCATCATGTATTACGAGGAAACTGAGGCATGAGCCGAAGCTTACAAGAGACAGTGCGTAAGAGATAGGGAAATACTATGATTTATGCAAGGGGCTTGAGTAGTTGAGCTTTTAGGTTTCAGTGGAGGTTTGAACCACCACTTGAATAGACTAGACTTATTTTATGTATAATATATTCTAATAATTAAGTTCATGCCTGATGGTTTAAGTTGAATCAGAGATTCAAATGATAGCCTCCTGACTGCATATTGTCACAACCCTACTGTGAGTTGTCATGGTCACCCTTAAGCACCATCTTCCCAGAGCAGACATTCCACCTGTTGGCATGATAATCATTAAATGCAGAGACATTACACAGCATCTAGAGTAATGAATGGATAGACTTGCCAGCTCAACACAGGTGAGACTTCTCTTCCTATTGCAAGTCAGAAGACACTAGACCTATTTCTCCAATGCAAACAGCAAATGTTCTCTGGATATACATTTAATCTTTTGAGCATACACTACTGAAGGGGAGGGTATGTTGCAATTCAGACAGTTTTATATAATGCTAAGAAGCAATATAATTTATTAGTGTTCATCTAAAGTTTCTCTTTAAAAGATTCTCTTGCTTCACCTATGATTTTGAAATTAGCCTATCAGGGCTGGTGAGATAGTTCAGGAAATAAGGGTACCTACTGGCAAGCCTGAGAACTTGAGTCCAACCCCAGGATGCATATGGCAAACAGAGAGAACCAACAAAGACAGATGGTCCTGTGCCCTCTATAGCCACAAAAGTGCACAAGCACACACAAATAAAATAAATAAATAACAGTGTAATTTAAAAAAAGATAGTTTATCAAAGTTGCTAGGATCTATTTGGTATCAAGTCATCAGATCTGCACATTTTTTCTAGTGTTCTAATTATATCACAAAGAGCATTAGTTTGGAGGGGTACGGTTCCTTTAAGAAGGCACTAGATAGATTTATCTCATAGATCACTTTTCCTCCAGGTAAAGCCAAATACGAATATGGCCCTTGGGGTTGGAGAGATGGCTCAGAGGTTAAGACCACTGACTGGTCTTCTAGAGGTCCGGAGTTCAATTCCCAGCAACCACATGGTGTCTCACAACTATCTGTAATGGGATCTGATGCCCTCTTCTGGTGCATCTGAAGTCAATGGCACTGTACTCATATACAGAAAAAAAATTTTTTTAAATAAATCTTTAAAAAATATGGTGCTTGTAATTCTCCATTTGTTTTTCCAGATCTTCGTTGCATGCTTCTCTGTTTTGAGCATGGCCTGAAAGTATGCCTCTATGAACTCCATCTAGGAATATGTTTGACCAGTATGGATCCCATAGTGTAGACTTGCTTGACCTGTGTGCACCCCATATCCTGCCCTCCACTGGTCTCTGTAGACCCCACCTTACACACTTGCTTGGCCACAGGAGACACCTTGGACCAAAGAAGCATGAAGGAACTGAGAGATACTTGCTCCCAGTCCTTCCCTCATCAGGCCAGGAAAGTCTCCTTTCATGCCTCATGCTATGGTTAGCATGCTTGTGACACCTCTGATGTTGTTTGGAGACGGCTTAGGTTCGTCCCACCAACGTTCATGTGTTGAAACTTAATCCTTATTTTGAAATACTAAGAGGGTGGAGACATAATCCAATCCAACTGTGGTGTTTACAGGGGAGACCTTGAAAAGGTGACTAATGTTGGAAAGGGTCATGGACCACAGTCCCATGATAGACTCCTGCTGACTTCCTAAGAAGAAAAGGTCCCTAGACAGACAGACAGACACACACACACACACACACACACACACACACACACACACACACACACACACACACACACACGTGCGCACGCGCATCACACATCAGTCTTGCCATGAGATGCCCTGCTCTACCTTGGGTCTATGCCCATCAAGTTTTTGCTTCCAGAACTGTCTTCTTTCTTCAACACCCTGCCACAGGTGAAAGTTCTTGAATGCTTCACCATCAGATCTCTCTTTTCTTGACACTACCCGGGAACTTCTTTAAACACCCCTTTACTAGTGTCCTTTTCAGTCACCTCTTTCAGTGTCGTGTGTGTGTGTGTGTGTGTGTGTGTGTGTGTGTGTGTGTGTGTAAGGCCCATCAGGATTCCAGAGGAAATGATGTTTTTTTGAGTTGTCCATATAAGAGGCTCTTTTCTCCTGTGGTCCTTGGTTCAGGATGGAAGGGTGTATAATAATGAATGAACTGTAGGCACATTAACAAAACAGTGGCACACATTCTTAAAAGCTGCAACAGGCTGTGTGCACATGACCAGTCCAGACCCAGATATTTGTCAATTCTCGCACATTGTTTCCCATTAACTTCAGTAGCAGTCTCCTAGCCTGGATAGCAGTTGTGTTACTCAGTGTTGATACTTGTTGAAGGATAAGTGTCTTTACTACAAGTGACGAAAGTGGAGAGGTTTCTTCTCTCATTCCCATAGCATTCTAAAGTCACACCCAAATTCAAATGCTTTTGATGCAATCATTGTTTAAGGAGCTTTCTTGCACATCTAGTGTGGTAGTTTGAATAAAAAAGGCGCCCACAGGCTTACTTATTTGAATGCTTAGGGAGTGGTAATATTTGAAAGGATTAGGAATTTTGGCCCTTCAAGGAAGTGTGTCACTGAGGTGGGCTTCGAGATTTCAAAAGTCCAAACTAGGCCCAATATCTCTCACTTACTGCTGCCTGCAGGTTCAGATGTAGAACGCTCAGCTACTTCTCCAGTGTCATGTCTGCCTGCACACTGCCATGCTCTCTACCATGATAATGGACTAAACCTCTGAAACTATAAGCCAGCCCTAGTTAAATGCTTTCCTTCATAAGAGTTGACATGGTCATTGTGTCTCTTCACAGCAGTAGAATACTGACTAAGACACCACACACACACACACACACACACACACACACACACACACACACACACACACACACCAGCCTTGACTAATGCAGTGTCTCCCATCTTATCTGGCTAACTCTGAATGCGCTGCTCTAATCCATGCCTGAAACTTTGCACAGGCAACCTCACACACCCTTGCCCTCTCCCACCTGGGCTTACCCTACAAGCACACAGCTGCTTCCTGAGCCCCAATCCTCACATCATGCTGAGTATCTACTTCAAGAGATATCAACTATTGGGTTTGATCTCTAACCTATTTTTCCATTTTCTTACCTGTAAAGGTATCTAGGCCTTGACCACTGACAGATATCCCAAATGCCAGCCCCCATCATTTCTTAACCCAAAGTCCCTGTCACTATCATCCTGCAGCTTCTGTGACACAAGCCAACCATATCCTGACTCCCTGGTATATGATCAGACAAGAAACTTGGAAACTGAGCCTTATAAGCAGCTTAACTTGTTCTGTGTCACCCAAATACTACCACCTCTACCCTTCTTCCTATACCTTGTTCCCAAACAGGGTCTGAACTCTTAGGAAGATGAAGTCACTGCCAGTGCCATAAACTCATTACTGATTACTGGGACTCATGGCCTGAAAGAAACTGGAGATAAAGAAAAAAGTTCCCCAAGTTTCCTTGGAAAATACAGTGTGCACATGTTCCAAGCACCCATCAAGGCAGCCAGCTGGTATTCTCATAGTTATCCAGAAAACTTTGTTTGACTTTATCCTTTAGAAACCCACAGGGCATTTTACCTCCCAGAGGAGATTATAGGAAAATAGATTAGGGACCAGAAGGCAGACTCTAGGCAAACCAGCTCGTTACAAATGTTAGCACAGGATTGTTTAATGAGTAGAACTGTACCCAGGGGGAAGAACGATGCTACACACGGCCACTGCTGCTCTGCACTTTGTTCTAACTGACCAGACTCATCTTTTACTAGTGTTAAATAAGGACTCAAGGGGACTCAAACAACAATCAGTCATAACTCCTGTCCTGGGTGTTCATGATAAACTGGTGGAGTTGGCTTCTTCCTTGGGTAGCAAAACTAGTGAGCTCTGAGCCAAGAAGCAAAAGGGGTCTCCAAAACTAAGAGTTATTATCATGTGGGAATGTAAATTTCTCAAGATTTTTCTATTAGAATGCCATATGATCTTGCAGTACCACTACTGATCAATCTCTCTAAAGCAGCGGTTCTCAACTCGAAGGTTATTTATGACCCCTTTTGGGGTCAGGCTATCCTTTCAGGGGGATTGCATGTCAGATATTCACGTCATGATTCATAACAATAGCAAACTTACAGTTATGAAGTAGCAACAAAACAAACTTTTGGTGTAGAGGGCACCACAACATGAGGAACTATATTAAAGGGTTGAAGTATTAGGAAGGTTGAGAACCTCTGCTCTTAACGGAATTGAAATCTGTATGTGAAAGAGATGCTTACATCCCCGTGCTCAGTGCATAGTCACAGTAGTCAAGAGATAGAACAGACTCATGTGTCCATCTATAGATAAAAGGATAAGAAAGGGGTTTGTGAACACTCACGCACACACACACTGAAATATTATTTGGCCTTCAGAAAAATGAACATGGAGGATATTCTGCTCCTCAAACAAGCCAGGCACTGATCTCATATCTATATGGAGTCTAAAACATGCCACCACAGACAGGAATATAGCGATGCTACCACAGGCTGGAGGGGGGGAAATGGAGGAGAAAGAGACAGAGGCAAAGGCAAAGGTGAAGGCAGAGAATGTTGAAACAAAGCAAGCATTCAGTCAGACAGGAAGAATCCCAGTTCTAGTACTGGCTACCTAACACAGAGAGGGGAGTGGATATTACTATAGTATGCATTTGAAGAGTGCTGAGGAAAGGGGTTAAATGTTATTACTACAAACATTATAACCATGCCAGGCAGTAGATGCCAATTAGCTTGATTTAATCATCATATATTATATGTGTGTATTATATTGGAACCTGTAAATATGTACAAACTTTGTCACTTAGAGATAATATAGCCAAGTATGGCGCCTGTAATCCTAGCCGGTGAGAGGTGAGGCAGGAGGATGAAGAGTTCAAGTTAATCCTCACCTACATAGCACGTTGGCGGAGGGCAGCCTGAGCTACATGAGACTGCCCAAAAGGGAAGAAAAGGCAAACGGTAGAAAGAAAAGGAATGTGAAGAGCGTGAAACAGAGGTGAATAGACATATGGATGTCAGACGAATCACTTTAATGACAGAGCACACACTGATGGCCAGTGGCTTCTCCGGAACCAAGATTCCCCCCCAACCCCCATCCCTCCTCTTTATGAGTCTCGATTCTCTCAAGACCCAAGATATTAGATTGGGTGACAACCAGTTTCTTCCAAAGGTTAAAAAAGGATCTTGAAACTAAAAAGGATTCTTCCTGTTTTTTGTTTGTTTGTTTGTTTGTTTGTTTGTTTGTTTTGCTTTGGGGGTGGTTTTGTTTGTTTGTTTTGCTCTTTCCTTTTTGGTTTTTATTTTCTCTTTGCAAAATAAGTAAACCAACATGGTCCAAAGAAGGAATGTGTTCTGGGAATTACAAACTCTCTACAGAACACTGAAGTGCAAGATGACAGCATGCAGATTGGTTCTTGCTTGTGAGTTCCAAGGCTAGTGTGTGTGTGTGTGTGTGTGTGTGTGTGTGTGTAATTTCTACTGTAAAGTTTAATGTTTCAAAGTATATGGCTTCATCCGTTGGGTTTATCAAGTTGATTCATTTAAGGAAAAAATAATAATCTAGGAACAGAAGACACTTAAAAGTTCCTGAAGTGCCTGTATTCAGTGAGAAGAGGAGGTTTTCATGCTCCAAGAGTACCATGAGCATGAAAACCCCCAAGTAAAGAGAAATGCAAACAGGACAAAGCGGGACCCTAGGGAGTTGGGGCATTGGCTGCTGACCTCACGCCTCCCTGGAAGCTCCTAAAAGCAGACTCTAGATTGCAGGCAAGAAACAATTCTTGCAGAGTTTTCTGCTTGCTCTGCCCTATGTGAGTCCATCTGTGAGCAGTCAACAAACCCGGCTTCACTTGATGGACTCACCTACAGGCTACCTGCTTCCTCTGCTCCCCAGATCTCACTATCACAGGCAATCTGTGGTGGGAGCCTCTCTCTGGGAGGAGTCTGAAGGTCACTGTGTCCCCAGGACAGTTAGGATTCATGTCCCGGAACCCACAATGAACACCATATCAACTTTAAAAGATGATGATGATATATCTAGTATTAAAAGGCACTCATTCTAGAGTACCATTTATGGGTATCAGCCAGCAGATGACCCTCCATATGTTTAAGCATATTTGATCACACGAGATCTAATATTTATTGCATATGGTGTCTAGTGAGGGAGGGGAGTAGGTCATGACCTACTGTTAGCAGGTACAGAAGGATGGGACCGTAAACATCTGGCTTCCCACAGTCTCTTGTCACAGTCTTTGTCCAGAGCACACCTTCATCTTTATCACAAGTACTGTATATGTTTCTGTACGGGGAAAAGCAAATCTGTTTGGTTTGGTTGTGACAAAAGGCACTGGGAAGCATACAAATTTTAAAAAAGTAAAAATAAATAAATAAAGCAAAAACTAGAATTCATTAACAGAAAGGTGATTCAGACTGTGAAGGTCCAAAGAGAGGAAAGGAGCTAACTTGGAACTCAGAGGAAGGGGAAATAATAACTTTCTTCAAAACAGAGGAAAGCCCACTCCATCTCTCCCTTTCCCTTCACCCCCACCCCACCCCCTTCTTTATTATTGATACCTCTGCTTTTTGATCTTGCAGCCTGTGTTTTGTCTCGAGGTGCTCAGGGAAAATGGCTAACAGAAAAATCTTCGGCTGCCAGCTCAGGTTCGGCAGCCAGCCCCTCTGGCTCAGCCAGCTGGATAGTACTGAATTAGCCCACTACTTCATTATCTTCTTTCTCTGCACATTTTGCTCCGGGTAACAAATGCCCAAACAAGAGAGCCTTCTGCCACTCTGTCTGTGAAGTTCCAGGGTCTGGGCCAATTCTGCAGATCAGCCCTGGGCCCCGGGAGGGGACTACCCTTCATCCCAGCGACCTCCCTTCGGTCACAGCAGTAAGCTAACTGCAGAGCTGCTGATAACTGCCTGGCTGGGGAGCCCTGGAGCCTTGGAAGGCCAGGGATTGTTTCTGGGTTTACTTGGAGCACAGGCAGGGTAGGACTGGGAGGGCCAGCCCATCCTGATGTTGGGAGACATGATAGCTGTCCCTGTTCTCCTGCAGTGGAGTTGGGTAGCCCCAGGCAAGGCCCTTCAGACCACCAGTAGGCAAAGGAGTGGGTCTCTAAATTTGTTGTGGCTGGAATTTTTAAAAATTTTTATTCATGAAGTGATCTCCCTTTAAGAATCATATCAGCCCTGAGTGGGTTATCCCTGCACCCACAAATTATCCTTTCATCTCTACCGGCATCCCACCCATATCCCCCAAAATACACACATGCACACGGATAGATAAGTAACTGCAATCTATGATAGATAGATAGATAGATAGATAGATAGATAGATAGATAGATAGATAGATAGATAGATAGACAGACAGATAACTTTTTTATTGTTTAGCCAAAACAATACCAAACTGAATCAAGAAGTGGTCACATGACCCTTTACTCGTTGCTAGTGATAGATAGATAGATAGATAGATAGATAGATAGATAGATAGATAGATAGATAGACAGATAACTTTTTTATTGTTTAGCCAAAACAATACTAAACTGAATCAAGAAGTGGTCACATGACCCTTTACTCGTTGTTAGTGTTTGCAGCTGTTTAACCATCCAAGAAAGCAAATTCCAGTTGAGATCTCCAAATCCAAGCAGAGTGCCAGGCGCTGCACTTTACACCTGGCTGGGGGGCACACTGTCCCTTTTCTGTCCCTGCAGTCAGGTCCCATCACCAATGTCTTCTTCCTGGTCAGTAATCTGCTGATCTCTCACTCAGATGGAGCAGAGCTGGTAGGCTGCACTCTCAGGCAGCACTGTACAGAAAGGACGGAGGCAGGAAGTGTACCCTTTCGAGTGACCCAGACTGCAATGTCATAGAACTTTTCCATTTTATGTTTTACTTTTTAAACACTCTGTGTGTGTGTGTGTGTGTGTGTGTGTGTGTGTGTGTGTGTGTGTGTGTGTGTGTGTCTGTGTGTCTGTGTGTGTGTCTGTGTGTGTGTGTGTGTGTGTGTGTGTGTGTGTGTGTGTGTGTGTGTACTCTCGAGCATGCATGCACATGCACACAGGTGCAACTCTCAAAGAGGCATCAGGTCATTTGGAGCCGAAGGTTCCTCTGAAAGAGCAGCAATCTCTCTTAACCTCTGAGTCATCTCTCTGGCCCCATAGAATTTTTAAAGTATTTCATTTTAACAAGAAGTTTTAAATGTCTGGCTAGACTGGCTGGCCGGCTCAGAGAGTAAAAACATTTACTGAACAAGTTGTCAATAGGACTTTGATGCCTCAAACCCATATGGTAGAAGGAAAGAGCTGATTCCATAAAAAATGACCTCTGACCTCCATGTGTATGCTGTGTCATGTATACCTACATTGTGTGTGCAAATATAAATAGTAGTGATGATGGTGATGATGGTGGTGGCGGTGGCAGTGGTGAATGGCTAAAGAAGCCAAACTGCCAACAGTGACAGTGGTTTAATGTAACTTAATAAGACAGGGGGGAAAGATGACCTACAGAAATGTTAAAATTCAGGCTTGAGGGGCTTGAGAGATGGCTCCATTTAGTAAGGTGCCTGTCCTACACGCATGAGGACCTGAGTTCAAATCCTGGCACTCGCATAAAATGTCAGGGATGGTGGTATGCATCTGTAATACCAGTACCGGGGAGGCAAAAACAGGAGGGTCCCTGGGGCTCAGTGACCAGCTGGCTGAGCCGACTCAGTGAGCCCCAGGAACAGTGAGAGGCCATCTAAAAAAAATGGAGAGGTGATTGAGGAAGACACCCAGCGTCACCCTCTGGCATCCAAATACGTTATATGCACACACACACACACACACACACACACACACACACTTACGCACGCGTGTGCACTCAAGCACACACGCATGCACACGCTTGCACATACACACACATGCATGCACACACACACACACACATGCACAATTCAGTGCTGATATGAGGCTTCCTAAAATCAAAAGGAAATTTTACATTCTTGGTGTAAGTACAGCGAGCAAACACACAGGAGGAAGAAAAAGAATGTAGACTCAAACCCCATGTTGCTACAGCTAGCAATATTTTTTATCAGAGGAAGGGAACCTTTAAAGTAGGGGGTGTGGCTCCTTCCTCTCCACTCCTGCCCCACAACGAGCTCCCACATGGCAGCAAGGAGGTTTTCCCAGTCACAGACTTGAAGAAGGCAGCATCAAGATAAAAATATCAATAGTGAAATAATGCTAAATTAATCCAACTTATTTTGATTATTGATGTCCCACCATTTCCTGCCTGCAACAACATGCGAGACGCATCAGTCACATATAAATTATTCATTCGGTTATTTTGGCAGCAGCGTCTCTCCATTTATCAAGTGATGAATGGATGGAAGATAAGAAGGGTAATTTCATACTCTCTTGACACTTACCTTTGACATGATTTTCATATTTAATAAGGGGAAAAACACTAACGAAACGTGCCAGGCAGCATCAAGGGCCACACAAATGAACAGCAACACGAAGGAGCTACAGGCGCCAGGCCTCCCAGCTTCTGGCCAGAAGCTCTGAAAACTCACCGGCTCAGTCCTGCTTCCTGCGTAACACTCCCTTGTGTCTGAAAATCAGAGCAGTCCATCCTGGTAGTACTGTTACTTTCATTGTTTTCTATACTTGCTGAATCATCTCATTTTGGAGGACATGGACCAAGAGACACTGTTCTTACTTGGGCTTTTGGCAATGTGGTCAGTAGGCTAAACTGCTTCCCCTCTGAAAATGAATCTGTCAGGAAAACTAAATGAGGGTTGTCATGTTTGCATATGCTTGGGCCAGGGAGTGACACTATTAGAAGATGTGGCCCTGTTGGAATAGGTGTAGTTAGAGTAGGTATGGCCTTGTTGGAGTAGGTGTATCACTGTGGGTGTGGACTTTGAGACCCTTATATTAGCTGCCTGGAAGCCAGTATTCTCCTAGCAGCCTTCAGATGAAGATGTAGAACTCTCAGCTTCTCCTGCACCATGCCTGCCTGGATGCTGCCATGTTCCTGCCTTGATGATAATGGACTGAACCTCTGAACCTGCAAGCCATACCCATTTAAATGTTGTTCTTATGAGAGCTGCCCTGGTCACGGTGTCTGTCCACAGCAGTAAAACCCTAAGACAGGGAGCCAGGTGTTTGCCTGATGTTTTCCTAGTGTGTATCAAAGCAGCTCCCCTCAGCATGGGAGCCACTCTCTCCCCTTCATTCTCAGAATAGAAGCAATGGGCAGTCCTCTCACTCCATCCTCCCCTTCATCACCAGGCTGTTCCAGTCTGCTTCTCTCAAACCTCCTCACTCGACATTCTATTCTACCCTTTAATACTCTATTCATGCCACGTGTGAAACAGCCTAAGGAAGGCACCCACTAGCTATGAGGGGACTCTTTAGGTACTCACCTAGAGTCTAGATTTGATCTAAAATTGTAGCCAAACTGTTTCAGAACTTGGACTATTGGTTTTGGCCAATTGGAAGCCAGAAAAGGAAACAGTGGTAGCAATAATTTTGTGCTATAAACAACTGACTAATGAAAATGCTTTATCCATTCATCATCATCATCACATCACATCATAAAAGACAGAAAGCAATACACTGAAAATCTTCTAAAAGCATTCCAGAAGGAAGACTGAGGCAGGTTTTGTATGTGACTATTTCCTGGAAGGACCTAGGGATATAAAAGGTTTCTGGTCTGTGAGTAACCAGAATGCCAGGCAAAATACCAAGAATAATTCTCCAAGGATGGGATTACTGGTGGATATAAGTAAAGGACAGGACAATGTTTGGAAGCCATGGTGCTCTACAAATGGCCTTTCATTTGCAAGGCTGTACTTTCCTTAGAAGATGAATATTTAAATCCATTTTAGTGACTCTGTTATCTAGCAAAATAACAGACAATTAATAACTAAATATTCAAGGAATGTACCGGGACTCCTTGTAGTTAACATTTATTGAGTGTTAACCATCTGGCAGGTACTATGTGAAGCCCTAGAGACTGATTACACCATCAAGTCTTATGATGAATAGCATCAGATCTCAGTACTGTAGAGTATGTAGGGACAAGGAAAATAAAGTCAATGAGGACAGTTTTCTGAAATCATCCAACAGTGAGTAACAGAGCTGATCATGAATGATCCGATGTCCACAGCCCGAGGTATGGCAAGAGTTACTACTTCTTAAGTAGACTATCTCAAACCAGAACAGATGCTGGGCCAAAGGAGGACCACACAAAATTGATGTGATTTGTTCAACAAACTGGTAGGCCAGAGTCAAATGATTCTAACACAAGTCTACAGCTGGAGCTCTCTGACCCTGTACACGAGATCAAAGTCCAAAGTCCAAGGTCAGATTAGTACTTTTGTTTCTGTAAGGGCAGGGGAAAAGCCACCCAAACTCAGTGAGATAAAAACCAACTCTGAATTTGTTCTTTACTAATCCTTTCTTAAGAGCTCAGCTATTTCTTTAAGTAGACAACAGGCATCAAACACAGCATAAAGAAAAGATGCCAAATCAAGCTAAACTCTGAGAAAGGACAGCCCTGACTGCAGATCTCATTGAAAGCCAACAACATGCACTTCCCCAAAGTCAACAACACAGAAGGGAAGTTGAACCTGCTGGGCCAGTAAGATCACTGATGAACAAAGCTGGCAACTTGAGTTCTATTCCCAGCCAGGATCCACCTGGGAGAAGGAGAGAGAACGCATTCCCAAGAGTCGTTCTCTTGACCTCCATATATATATATATATATATACCACTGCATGTGTGCAGAAACACATATAAACAAGAAATTAACATAGCAAAACTTGCTTCAGCCCTGTGAGATCTTGGTATCCATTATCAACTATTCTGTAATATATTTCCTAGATGCTAAGAGCTTCAACAAACATTATTTATTGTCTGAATTTTTCTGTTGGTCATGGCTTATAGAGTCACTCCAGTGTCTCTGGCAAGCTGTAGTCAAGGTGTCTTCCAGGCATAGAATCACCTGTGACTGGGATATGGTCCATTTCAAAACTTGCATGTGCTTGGGACACATAGACTTAGGGATATTTTTTTGTTGGAATTTTCCTGGAAGTGCTAATGATCTCTGTCCTTGTCAATCTCTCCATAAGCCAAGTACAATATAGCAGGTGACTTCAGAAAATGCTAGCTAAATATGGCCATAGAGAGAGGGGAGGAGGGAGAGCAAAACCAAAGCCATGTGTTTTACAACATAATCTTGGGTTACTTTTTTTCCTCAGAGGTCAGTCACTAAATCTAGCGTAGCCTCAACCAGATTAGATTAAATAAAGATATAAATAGTAGGAGGGAGAACTTGTTTAGATGGGTTAGCACCAAGTCCAGAAACACAGCATGTGGTGAAAGAGCCGCACACAGTGAGTGAGCTGTGTCTGTGGACATTGTTCTGTTAACATGTATGACAAACTGTGTCGAGAGCTCAAGTTCTCCAGCCCTGTGTTGGCACTCTTTGGGAGTCTCTCCTTTGCATGTCAGCTCAGATAAATATTTCCTTTGATAATGAGATAAGGAAATATGATGATACTCTAGCTATCAGGTATCCCACACATGTCAAACTGGTCATTTATATCTCTGCCACTACTGTACAAAGAACAACTCAAGACTGTTGTATGGCTTTGAGAGGGTCAATGAGAGATGTGCAGAGCAGAGACATCCTTAGCTCCACCCAAGCCACTGGCTTAAAACTCACGTAACGTAATAAAGGAGAGGATGTTTCCATTGGAGTCATTTGTTTGCAAATAATCCAGATAACTTAGAAGTCATACATTAAAAGATTCACAGGAATACCCAACTCAAGTAGCCTTCCTTCAAGGCTGAAACATGATTTTGCCCCCTCTGTAGAATTAGGTTCCTGAAAGTGGTTGGCGGACAAAATGTCCCCATTTTAAAGAGTGACACAAATTCACTGGGCTCAATTCTAAAAAATTTACTGATGATTTAGGGTACTTCAGTGTCTCATAAAAGCAAAATCTTTTCTCTGATGTTACAGGAGAAATGGTCAAACCATAGAGGTGACATAGGGTAAATAGATTTACTTTCTCCCTGGCAACTACTAGAAATTATGTTTCCTCTTCTTTTCTTTAGTAGCAAATTCAAACTCTGAATATTTCCGTACAGCCAGAATAGGAGATGAGGGTTAATTTTCATTGATTTCACCACTTGGATCTCATGTTGGAGTGACGTGGACTCTACCTAAAAAGATACTGACTCTGTGATTAAGCTCATTGCTGGCTGAGTACATTTATGGTGGCCCAGGTGGGTTAAATAGGATCTAATGGGCTCCTGTACGCTTTATTAAAATACCTTGTCTGTTTGTGCAAAAATTTCCAAATAAAAAGCATAGGCAAGATGGTTCAGCGGGCAAAGACACTTGCCAAGAAACCTGATGATCTGAGTTCTATCCCTGGGACCCATATGGAGGAAAAAGAAAGTGGACTCCTGCAAGTTGTTCTCTGTTCTGTACATGTGCACATGAAGTGCTCACGCAAGCACACACAAGCACACACACACACACACACACACACACACACACATGCACGCACGCATGCACAGACATACAAATAAGTAAAAATATAATAAAACGTCTTAAATGTAGGCTTAGTGAAGGATGATAGGAATAGATGAAAAAGTTCATCTTCAGATGAGCAGCACCAAGGTTGTGTAGGTAGATGTTGACCAATAAACTGATGTCTGGGGAGGGTAACTGAGGTGCTGAGAGGCTGAAAAGAACAATGGACACTGATCATTTCTGCCTTTCAGAGCTCCCCACAGAGTAAGATTCACCAAGAAAAACAACCATGAGGTAGCTCTCCAAAGCTGCTGGGTCTGTCAGTCTCTGCCTCTTTGAGTTGGTCATCCTTTCCCTCGAGGATTCAAGGAGAAGCATCAGAAAAGGTGGTGGCTCCTGCAGAACCTCCGGCCTCTTCCTGTTGTCATTCCAACCCACATCTCCACAGCTGCAGATCAATCATTCCATGGGACGAACTCATGACACGTGACTGGTGCCAAGAACAAACAGAACAGCCTGGATTCACAGTCCTCAGGCAATCCCTCAAAAAAAAAAAAAAAAAAAACCTCAACTTGGTTCTTAAGCCAAGGGAAAAGGCCAGGCTCCTGAGGCCAGAAAGCTATTAAGAGGACTGTCCATCTGTGTTCCCAATCTGATAGAGCTCCAAGGTAGGAACCCATGAAAGGGTAAACAGTATTTTCTTTCTAGAGATACTATATCTGGAAGCAGGTAGAGAGTTGACCTCCCTCCCATTGCCCATTCTGAAAACAAGGTAACTTGTAACATATCAGGGACATGGAAAGAAAGGAAATCATAGGTTCCCATGTTGAATGAATTGATACCATGGATTATGCCCTTCAGAAGATAGGGGGTGTTCTCTGAAGACGTTACTCTTGATTATTCTGAGGAACCTTCCCAAAAGGTAACCAATCTGTTACTTATAACATACTCTTCAGCCAGTTATCACTTCGGTAAAACTTGTTCAATTAGAAGTTCAGAAGCTAATCTAGCTTTGATGTTATCATTAGCATCTTGGCTTGGGAAACCATGTATGTCAACAGAAACTTAACGGCCAGGACCACCATGCATGTCAAAATTGCATGAGACATCATCATTAAAGGGCACGTGGATATCTTTAGCCCATTCTGCTGCAGATGTAATGGCGTCCTTAGATGAGGCTCACCGTGTGGAAACCAGCATAAACGCTACCTGGTTTTCTGTAACAGAATTCAGTGGTTCCTGATTTGCTTGTCGTATGGAGTCTGGATCCTTTGAAATTTCAATGGAGTTCGTATCACAGGCTGGCCTTATGCTGCTGCTTAGAGTCTGTTGGGGATGGCTTAAAGTTTAAATTTAAAAATTGTTTTCATCATATGCTTGTGTGTGTGTCAGTGTAAGATCGTGTGTATGTGATTGCATGCACCTGAATAGGACAGAATAAGGCATAGGATCCCCTGGAACTTGAGTTACTAAACAAGGGTACTAAACTCAGGACCTCTAGAGCTATAACAAGTACGCTAACTGCTAAGCCATTAAATTATGAATGAGAAAAACTGAATGGATTTGGACCTGGCCTATGTGGGTCCGATTAGTCAGTGTGGAAGATGAAATAGAGTGAGTATTCGTAGCTAAATTTACCATAAACCTGGATAGTTTATAAGTAGGGATTGCATATTGTGATGGTTTGTATATGCTTGGGCCAGGGAGTGTCACTATTAGGAGGTGTGGCCTTGTTGGAGCAGGTGTGTCACTGTGGGCGTGGGCTTTAAGACCCTAGTCCTAGCTGCCTAGAAGTCAGTCTTTTCTTAGAGGTCTGCAGATGAAGATGTGCACCTTTCAGATCTTCCTGCACCATGCCTGCCTGGATGCTGCTATGCTCGCTCCTTGATGATAATGGACTGAACCTCTGAACCTGTAAGCCAGCCCTAATTAAATGTTGTCCCTTTAAGAGTTGCCTTGGTCATGGTGTCTGTTCACAGCAGTAAAACCCTGACTAAGACACATATTTTTAGAAAACAACCTTCTATGTGCCTGAAGTTTCTGCACCTAACTGCCTTTGCTTCACATCGTCTGTGCAGCAAACAACTTTGAGAGATGGTGTCGCGTTTGGGAGCATGGAGTTTATGGTTCAGTGAACGAGGGATGGTATCTCTCTTCAGGATACAGAAACTGAAGGTTCTTCCACGGTGTGACCCTCAGTATGTGCGAATGTCACTTGGCCACCTTCATGTTTCTCTGAGAATTTAGGGTTCAGGATGTTCCAAGGTTACAAAATCCTTTATTTCTACCTAAGATCTTGCCTTGTATCTTCTACCAATATTTATGAAACCAGGCCACTCTTTTATAAGTTTGTTCGTGGGTCCTTTGTAGTTCTTGACTGAGAACAAAACAGTACTTCCTTTAGTCAAAGGATATGGCTGGCCTATTCATCTCAGCTGTCATGAAGACTTCTCTAATAGCTACTACCAAATTAGTCAGGTCTTGATCTATATTAATTTCTAATACCGCTAAAATTAATTCATTAATGTCTAATACAGTTCATCTTCTTCACATCAAAAATTCTTATATTCTCTCTCTCTCTCTCATCACTATATATACAGAAACTAACTTAGTCAGGAAGATATTCCTTTTTATTCTTGAAATTGTCTGTATATCAACAAAATATACATAATGATCTTCAAATCTTGAAAGCTTTCTCTGAAAAGCTCCAGAAAGAGCATAAGAGAATGTATATACATATATATGCAATATGTACTAAATTCCATTAAAATTTAAAACAGACCAGAGACCATGGTACACACCATAATCCCAACACCCAGAAAATAGAAGGTTGAATGGCCTGGGCTACATAATGAAAATTTGTATCCAAATCAAAAAAGAATACAAGCCATTTTTATCCCATATAAATATCTATCTTCCTACTAAAAATACTGAAGTTCTCTACCTTATCAAAGAACTAGAAAAGCATTAAGTTTTCCATTTTTAAGTAGTCTTAATGATCAGTGGACCAAAATCAATTTCGAGATGAATCATCTTAGTGAAGCATCAAAGAATGATCCTTCAGTCAGTCAAACCACTGTGAGGAGTTCAAGGATGAGTTCCTTCATTCTATAATGAGCAACCCTCCTGGGAGAGAGATGACATCATTGCCAAATCAAGGGGTTTCACAAGATGCAGCCCATATCCACGTACAGTGACCCCATATACAAGCCCCACCCCGAGTCCTGCTCTGCGATCCCCTAACTTTCTGAGTCAAGCACCTTAGGGCTATTCAGGAAAAAGGGAAGGTCAAGGAGATTGTCTTGCATCCCAGAAGGTCTGAGACGACTTTCTTTGGCTCTCGCAGGAAGGTGTAATGATGTTTCTTTATTCAGCCCTGTACTCCTAAACTGACCAAAGGAAAGGTTGGTATAATGACTGCAGAGCCCTCCTCAATTGGGAAATCGGTTCATAATTCTCACAGTCAAAGGCTCCCAGGAAACCTAGAGCAACAGACTTCCTGAAAAATAACAAATTCCCTTTTTGATCATTTCTAATTCCGGGGTCAACTAAAAGCAGTGAGCCTTCTAAGGTGCAAGTCTCCTCCGTATTAAAAGATGTCTTCATTTGCAAAATCAGATGCACTAGGGTAGCCCCTGCACTTCCTCCCAATCTTTCTCCTTTCCTCTTTCGATTGCCCCCATCAGCTGTACACGTTCAGATATCAAGCCCACGGGGCCTCTGTGATTCCACCCGGAGGGCTTCTGTGTGGCGGTGATTTTAGCTAATGTGTGTAGAGTTAGTCTCCTTAGCAGTTCTATTTGCCGTGCTTGGCTGCCATAATGAACGCACCCCACTCCTTTCCTGAACTTGACTTCAAGTAAGAATATGAGGATCGCCGCAGCCTAAAGGTCACCAAATAACTTTGAAAGCCAAGAGTTAAGCACAGCTGTCACCTCAGAAAACGTAAAGGAGACAGAAACTGGGATTCTCCATCTTCGTCAGGGATCTCTGCCACCAAGCCATGGAGCTAAGCAAAGGAAAAGCCTTGGTACTCCTCTGACCTCTGCTTGGAAGTTTTTAGATGGTGTAGTTAAGAACCGAAGTACAAATCTTGGGTCCATCTAACCCTGACCAAAATTGATTTTCCATCCAGCGACTGCTCAAGTTCTGGGGTAGTTCATGGCCTGTCTGACAAAGTGCCTTGGATAAATGTTACACGACAGCCCACGAGGGACCTTTGGCAAAGTTTCCCCAAGAGTGCTGTTTTTCTTTCTTTTTTTTTTTTTTCTGACTACTCTCTCCAGAGTTTTCTTTTGTTTGCAAACTAAAACCTCATTTTTAAAAAATCCTGCAAATAAAAGAACGATCGATGCATATAAATTTTAGAAAAATAAAAAATCAGATTATGGATATGGCCACATACATTGACGTCTTAAATAAAGCTGAAGATGTCTCTCAGATCCTGCCTGATAAGCCCCAAGGGCTCAGTTCAGAGAAATAATCTGTAAAAGAAAAAAATTTATATATATATATATATATATATATATATATATATATATATGAATGAATAACTGTGGGGGTTGCTTTTTTGCCCTGAAATAGCTCTTATTATTCTGAGTATGCTCTTTTTGTTCAAAATGTTCTACAGGAAAGCAAAGCAAAGCCCAAGTTCCTCCTTCCGTTTGCAGTTTGTCGCCGGAGCTTCCATTTCTATTTATTCTTCCACTTTGAACACCTGAGTACTTCTGGGATCTGAAAAAGCACATATTGAAATATGCAAATGGTATATAGCATGTGAGTGTCAGACGCATGGAAATTAAATCGAATACAGAGGGAAGAAAAGAAACAGAGTGCATTAAAGCTAAGTTTATGGCCGCGAGCGGTAGATAAATTGTGGTCTGTGGTAGTTAAACAACAGCTGTTCGAATTTAAAATAAAATTATGATAAGGATCCCCAGAAGACAGCTTTTCTGGAGGTAACAGCATCTACCTTAATGTGCCTGTTAGCAAACATCACTGACAAACATGCCGATGGGATGCTTATTCCCACGCGTCCCTTGCGTGGCATCTTCACCACTTCCGGTCGGGTGGAGAGAGAGTCTTACCAGGCATGATGGGTTCTAGGTCTTAAGGGGGCCTCTACTTCTGAAGTGAGGCTGGTGGATTTCTGCTCTACCTGTCTCCGGTCCATCCTGGGTATGAAGACATCTGTGCTCCAGTGAGCAGCACAGGCTGTGAACCACATCCACTGCAAAACAGCACCTCTATAATGGTTTTACACCCGATAAAACTGAAATGTTTATAGTTTTTTCTGCAGTGGGTGAGCAAGAGTTTTATTACAGAGGAAAGCTCTCAACTGTGATTTCTAAGAATGGCCAACTGCCATTTCCCAGAAAACTTCAGACCTGCCTTGTATATAAACCCAGGCTGCTCTACTCATAGTTTCTTCCCCTCTCTTCCTGCCCCCATCTCTCCATCTCTCTTTCCCAGTCCCTGTCTCCTGTCCCTCTCTTCCCATCCCTGTCCCCATTCCTCATTCATAAATGCGCTTGGTCTTTACCGCCTCTTGTTATCCTCATCATCACCTTCAACAAATTATGCATCCGTAGCATGCCTAAAGTAAATCTTTGTCCTTATTACACTTTAGTAAATAAACTTAGCCCAAGTCAGGAGATATATAAAGTTTTGATATATAGGATACCAATGTCTACCTTTGAGAGATATTTAAGAAATTATTTTAAACTATAATTTTTCCCACAAATCTACACACAAACTCAGAGATTAAAGTCTAAATCAAGAAGGCTTTTTGCGCCAGATGTGGTGGCCCACGCCTTTAATCCCAGCACTTGAGAGGCAGAGGCAGGCGGATTTCTGAGTTCAAGGCCAGCCTGGTCTACAGAGTGAGTTCCAGGACAGCCAGGGCTACACAGAGAAACCCTGTCTCGAAAAAACCAAAACAACAACAACAAGAAAAAGAAGGCTTTTTGCATGCCCCAGTGCCCAGGAAAATCTTAGTGGAGGGTTTTCAAATATACACTGAATTTGGGGACACTTTGCATTTTTAAGTGAACTTAAACAGATTAATAAGGAAGTACTATTGTTGTTAAAATTGCAAAGGGTTCAAAACACTGTTTATGTTATAAAGAGTGTATGAACTGAAATGTTACACTGGGTTGTTTCAATAAATAACACAAATTTTCTTTTAGTAATTTTATCAAGTGTTCCTTAAGACAGCAATAAAGTTGATGTGACAATGGGATAAATTGATTGAAAATGTGGTCCATAAGAGAACTTAAATATTAAATAAGAAGATAAGCATCTCTTTACAGTCAGTAAAGCGACTGGAGAAAGGACCCGGAACATTGCATCTACTCAGATACCAACATATCAGTTTAAAATAGCTTTACTTAGTCTGGTTTGATGGATTACTTGATAGACAGAGGTAGGGGGTTGGGAAAAGGGAGGCTTTTTAAAATAAAAGTCTCACTGTGTAGTCCAGGTTGACCTGGAACTCACTATGTTGCCCAGGCTAGACCTTAAGTGTTGAAATTTATAAAACCACACCACCATACACAGCTAAACAGATTTTCATAATTACCAAGATGTGAGAACAATCAAGACATTTTTTCCATGGGCGAATAAATAAAAATCTGTGGCACACTGTAAATGGAACATTTATCTAGTGCTAAAAGAAACTAGTTAAGAAGGGCTAACTCAGGATGTCATTCAGCCGGTAGAGTGCTTGCCTAGCACACAGAAAGCCCTGGGAACTCTGAAAGTTGCCAGATTCATGAGGACAAAGTTATATAAACAGTAAACAATTATCAGAGAGGAGACTCTTCCAGAGTGGAGCTGCCTGCAGATTGTGCCGGAAGCTCCTTGGAGCTTTTCCAAGTCATCACCCATGCAGGGGTGAACGAGTGATCGATGCTCCTTAAATAACTCCAAGAAATGCATTGGTTAAGTAGAGCTGTGTAAGATCATTTCTTTGGTGTGTCTCTGTTCTCCATCTAAGGTGAATGGATGGCCATATTTCCTCAGGAAAAATCACACATTAAGGGTGAGCACATTACTGTTTTCTTGCCTACACTTAAAGAAACGAAACACAAATCAAAAGTGATTCCTAGTTAACCTGAGGTCTTTGGATGATAATGATTTATATCTGTGCTTCATCAATAGCAACTATTGCTATTGCTCTGGTAGGGAAGTTATGTATCTATGAAGAAGGGAGACTCTGCAAATCAGATATCTCTTTGTAAGTTTTTTAAAAATGCAAAAAGTATACTCAATATATACTAAACCTAGTATAGATAATAAATATGGTTTAGTCATATATATTCGTTAATTATGAATTTCTGAAATATCAGGGTAAAGTATATTTATATTTAAGCTAACTTTCTACACATTCAGTAAACTAGCTAGACAAATATGGCATGGCCTAGAACTTGGTCACTATTAGAAAGGAAAGCCATGCATTGAATAATGAAAACCTTGCAAACATGTCCAAGGACAGGAAAAAAAGAAAAGAAAACAAACGAACTACAACAGAAGACCAATAGAGGAATACTATGTATTAAATGTATGAAATGGCATATGCTGGACATGCCATGACTATTGTACTCATGAACTATAGTCACCTGCACAAGACATACACAAGATCAAGCCAACAAGATCACTCAACATTCCAGCCGGCAGTGTTAACTGAAATCAGTGCAGTGGTTTTTTTGCGGGAGGTGAGGGAGGTGGTGGGGTGGTAGGAGAGAGGAGGGAAGGAGGAAAACTAAGGTGAATAGGATCAGGATACATTGTATACACGCATAAAATCATTGAAGCAAACTAAATGATATTTTACAAAACTGAAACCTAAGGCATTTCATAGAGAGTGTAATTATCAACACAATAAAGTTGACAAAACTTCAGCAGGTAATGCTCAGGATATATTACACTATATTACAAATACTGTTCCCATGGATAAATTATGTTGTCACACTTTTTATTCAGGGTGAATCGAAGGATCTAAGTCTTAGACAACCAAGATATAAACCAGCGTGCCATAAAGAGGCTTGGTAATGTGTGCATTAGAAAAGAAAAGCTTTGTTCAAAATGGATAACACTCTCCTAGTAAGCATGCTTCAATCGTAGCCAGAAAGCAAACGTTGTATGTAACAAGAGACAGATTGAAAGGCTACAGAGTCTGAGGACAACGCCTTGGCAGTTAAAGAGGCTGCTCCTTTTCCAGGGGACCTGAGTTGGGTGCCCAGTACTCACACTGGGTGGCTCACAACTCCTTGTAACCTATGATCCTGTACACACTTCTTTCTTTGAACGACTATAATGAAAATCAATAAATAAATAATCAATAAATAAATGCATGAGAGAAGAATCGCCTGGAAAGAAGATGGGGATTGCTGAGCCTAAGAAGAGTAGAGGGTGCTTCCACAATGGCCAGAGTCAGAGTCTCTTCTCTGCTGCCTCCGGCTGGCTGCGGAGAGCAGAAGATTAAGAGGAAGGCCACCGCGCCGGTGCCCCAACCTGGGTCTATCAGGAAGCTCACTAGGAAGAAAGCCAAGAAGTAGTCCAGGAAGAGCCAAGTGCTGGGAGGAAGTGGGACTCTGGGAACACGCCCTCCCTGCAGCTGTGGCAGGCCGACCGCCGAAGGCCCCAGAGAACTTCTCTCAAAACTTGAAGGCGCTGCAAGAGCTGCTTAAACAAAAGTCACAGGCCCCAGAAAAACCTCTTGTCTCTCAGATGGATGACAAAATGCATCCCCAAATAATCCCGCAGAACAGAAAAAGAGGCCTCAGATAAATCAAAGGGAGACAAGAAGTGGTCAGAAAAAGACAAGAGCACTAAGGGTTCTGTTACATCTGCACCTAAGGACAGGAAGATGCTAGTACCTCCCACAGATACCTCTGGAACAGAGCCGTAGAAAGGACCCAAGAAGAGGACATATAGTGACATCTTTTCTCATCAAGAGGATCTCAAACCTAAGTGGAAAGCTACGGAGGCAGCTGTCATCTTGAATCAGCCCACGCCCACTGAGGGAGACATCTGGTTTGATGATGTGGATGCAGATGATACTGAGGCTGCCATAGGGTCAGAGGCAGCCATGCCGGTACAGAAGAGACTGCGCAGAGCGAGAGTACCATCTCCCTGGTGAAGGAACAAGCCTTTAGCGGCCTGACAAAAGCCTTGGCCCTGGATTGTGAGATGGTAGGCGAGGGCCCCAAAGGAGAAGAAGGCATCATCGAAGCCGGTGTGTCCATCGTGAACCAGTATGGGAAGTGCGTCTATGACAAGTACGTCAAGCCAACTGAGCCAGTGACTGACTATGGGACAGCCGTCAGTGGGATCCAGCCTGAGAACCTGAAGCAGGGAGCAGAGTTTGAAGTTATGGAGAAGGAAATGGCAGAAATGTTGAACGGCAAAATCCTGGTGGGGCACGCGCTACACAATGATTTAAAGGTTCTGTTTCTTGACCACCACCAACACCCCCCCAAAGAAAATCAGGAACACCCAAAAATTCAAACCATTCCAGAGTCCAGTAAAGAGTTTCTCTGAAACGACTTTCTGAGAAAATTCTGGGGACCAGGGTCCAACAGGCAGAGTATTGTTCAATCCAGGATGCCCAGGCAGCGATGGGGCTTTACAGCATGTTGAATGAGAATGGGAGAGCATTTCTGCAGACCGGTGTGCCCTGGCCGCCACTCCACAGCACTGCAGCGAGTATGGGTAGCACCATCCTACTGCTGTCACCAGCACCCTGTCCTTCGGTGACTTCTCAATCCAGTGGTAGTTGGGATGGGGTTATGAGGCCTGTCAAGTCTATGCACAGCAGGGACTCTGTCTCTGGTGAGCTTTCTCAGAGCCATGGCTGCAGGCCTGTGGCATGTGAGCTGCTGGAACATCCTCTTTAACATCCAGGGCCTAATCCCGCACCTGTGTGTTGAGGTAGACTGGTCAGATACAGGGCAGAAGTCAGGGGTGTAGGTTCGAGGAAGAAGAACATCATTGGAATGGAGGAGAGTGCTGCAGAGTCTATGTCTGCTGACCACCTGAGCTACCACTTAACAATGAGCATAGCTGGTCTCACCCAGGGCACTCAGCACCTTCCCTTAAGGAGCAAGAAGTGCCTTCTCTGTCAGGTAAGGGGATAAGCTCTGCTGGATCCAAGGGATCCAGGCTAAGGGCGTTCAGTCTGCTGCAAACCAGTCTGGCCAGCACAGCAACCGCCCATTGAGGACTTTCTTAAAGCTACTGGGCTGGAGGTCCTTTCCCACTCCTTTGTCCTTTGCTTGGCCTAAGATGCCAATGTCCAGTCATGTTTTCTCCAGACAGCCTTTGGGGTGTTGGGACACAGGTACACTCAGAGGTCTAAGATCCTACCACGTGGAACAGTGTAAGCAGAAAGGCCATCTTCCCACTGTCCTGCCAGCAGCTTTTCTGGCTAGCAGCAACCGCAGAGTGACCAGTGAGCTTTACGGACTTAGCTGACAACTCCTAGAACAGGTGCACCCATGCATTTGATGAGAGATGTCTGCTTTTAATGCAGCTGTGGACTGAGGTGTGGCTCAAAGGGCACTTGTTCACTGTGTATAAGAGCCTGGAGTCCTTTATCAGCACTGTCAAAAAGAAATGGGTGGATTAAAAAAAATAAAGAGTGGACAAGAGAAGATAATGTGGAGGTGACTGTGATAGGAATATTATTATGTGCACATACACAATGTAGCAAATGATGCATATTATTATGCATAATTAGTGTATGCTAATAAGAACATAATTTTAAATGTACAAAACAATTACAAAAGAGAACTAATCCCATAAGAATAAAAGTATACAAAGAGATACTTTGTGGGAGAGAAGATTCAAATGACTGAAAATATTTTTAAAAATTCAGACTTGAAGAGAGTCCTTTCTTCAGTAGCCATCAGCCATCAGTATCTCCTCAGCTATGGGCAGAGACTTACGAGGCCTTGTCCCCATCCTTGCTAGGATGTTGATTATCTTGATCTTGTGTTGCTCTAGCAAGGCCACCATAACCATTGCCAGTTCATTTCGAGAACGGTGATCCTGACGTGTCCTGGGTTTCATCACAGTCCTTTCCAACCGCTGACTCTATCCGCTCTTCTGCAAATAGTATGTGATCCTTGAAGGAAAGGGGCATGGTGTGATGTCCCATTTATGGACGAGGATACTGTGATGTCCCTTTTATGAAAGAACATCCCTCTGCATTGACCATTTGTGAGTTTCTCCCATTAACAACCATTCACTGTATAAAGAAACTCCTATGGGGACGTCTTAGAACTTCAGTAATTCATGAGTATAGAGATATAAATTTGGAAAGAAGTTTGATACTATGTCCATTTAGCAAAATAATAGACGCCTAAGCTGAGCTCCAGCCAGACTTGCAGTGCCTGGTATATTTCCTCCTGTGAAGTAGGCTTTAAATTCAATCAGAAAGTGGCTGGTTACCCCATGATATCCACATCACTATGTGGGCTTATCTTGCCAAGTCAGTCATCATTGTAGTTAAATGGGTTGGCAGTGGTGGGTCAAACATGACTCAGTGGATAGTCCCACACTAGTGGGTAGATGGCCGCATAAATTGGATCCGGTGGATTATTTCCTAGAATTCCTGTCCATTGTTTCTTTTTCTTTCCTTTGTCGTTCTTTCTTTTGTTCGGCCTGACATGGGGTATGCTGGATAAGGTCTCTATTGCTGAGTGCATTCCCAACTTTGTTGTCTAGCAACAGCTTAGTTCACTTGATTTCCTACACAATGCTAATTTTTACTTATTTGTTTAGGCAATGTCCAATACTCCCTAAATGGGGTCTCCAGATATAGCCACACACTGAAGGTTGAGGAGCCAGAACCTTCAACATAGGAGCTGGACTGAGAGGATGATGGGTCATAGCTCATTACAGCCCAAAACCACGACAAAGACCAATAGACAAGTGTGGAAGTCTGAATGAGAATGGCTCCCATAGGCTCACGTGTTTGAATGCTTGGTAGTGGAACCACTTGGAAAGGATTGGGAAGTGTGGTTTTGTTGTAGTGGGTGTGTGCCTGGGAAGGGATGGGGCTTTGAGGTTTCAAAAGCCTATGACTAGCCCAGTCTCTCTCTCTCTCTCTCTCTCTCTCTCTCTCTCTCTCTCTCTCTCTCTCTCTCTCTCTCTCTCCTGCCTACAGATCAGAATGTAAAGCTCTTAGCTACTGCTCCAACAACATATCTATCTCTCTGCTTACACCATAGTAATCATGGACTAAGCCTCTAAAGCTGTAAGCAAGCCCCCAAATCAATGTTTTCTTTTATAACAGCTAGCATGGACATGATACCACCTCACAAGAATAGAATAATAAAACAACTGAACGGAATCTGAAAGTCTCTCTCTCTCTCTCTCTCTCTCTCTCTCTCTCTCTCTCTCCCTCTCTCTCTCTCTCTGTGTGTGTGTGTGTGTATGTATGTGTGTGTGTGTTCTCTTGTCTCTTGTGCTCATGTGTGTACTTGTGCTATGCATGTAGAAGCCAGAGGTCGAGATTGGTGTCATTCCACAAGATATAGTCCACCTTGTTCTCTGATTCATGATCTCACGCTTTACTGACAGCTGAACACTTCAACTCCAACTCAGCAAGTTTAGGGGATCCACTGGTCCCACCTCTCCAGTGCTGGGATTACTAGTGCCCTACTACCATACCTAACTTTACTTATTTATTATAATTATTTATGTGTATGAATGTTTTCCATCATGCATGCATGTGAACCATGTGCGTGCCTGCTGTCCTTCGAGGTCAGAAGAGAGGGTTGGGTCCCCAGGAAGTGAAGTTACTGATAGTTGTAAGTCACAGTAAGGATGCTGAGAACTGAACCGGGTTCTCTAGAAGAGTATCCAGTACCCTTAAAAGCACTGAGCCATCTCTTCAGCCTCAACCCTGGCTTATCCTATGGGTGCTGCAGATTCAAACCCAGGTCCTTACACTTATGGGACCACTTCACCCACTGAGCCATCTAACTAGACCCTTTTTTGGCTCTATCTTACTTTGAATTAAAGACGGGGTCCCACTATACAGTCCAGACTGGCCTCAAATTTACAGCAATCTTCTTGTGTCAGCCAGCCTAGTGCCACTCATGTTTTGTGTCTCCCTAAGACACGAAGACATTGTTCTTAACAACCTGATTGTCTGATAGCTGCCACATTCATCTGCAGGTATTTTGTTGTTACTGTTATTGTTGTTGTTTTCCTGTTCTTGTAGAAAGGCAAACCTTGTCAGAGGTAGAATTTTATTTGACACTCAAGTGGTCCATTCAGAGCCCATGAAGTACATAAGAAACTTCACTTCACAGAATGCATTGTAACTTGCAAAGGCTGTACTTTCCAAGATGCAATGTTTTCCTAAGCAGCTCCCTCCAGCAGGGTGGGCCATTTTTGTTTGGTGTTTTGTTTTGTTTTGTTTTTCCAATTGCATTCCCTAAGTGAATAAGTAAAAGCAGAAATATCATCTGCTGTGCAACAAAAAATTAGGCATCTTCAGATTTTGCTCCTGGATCCCTAGATACCAGACCATAGTCGAAAGCTTTTAACAGAACTTTGAGCACTGAAAAAAAAAAAAATCCCTACCCAGCCAAGTTTTATTTGACAGATGGACAGCAACTGAAAGAATTTCTCTCATGAGACTGTTTATTGGCTCCTACTAATTATGCACAACCATCTCTTGGCTCAATATACAACCAAAGATGTAGAAAAAAAAATCATTACCCAAGAATGCCATTTTCAAATTGATCAGCAGCAGACAGCCCTTTATCCTACAGTGCTTCACCGGGGTTCCTGTGAGGGCTGCTTTCTTCTCTTGTGGTTCATTTCCCACTATCAGGAATGCTTCCCCAGTCATACCCTTCACTTGCCGATCTATGTTCCTTACTTCCTCAGCGATCACCTCAAACCAGAAATACTGCTCTCTGGGCTGACACTTGCTAGCAAAGGGCAAACTTTTCACACAGTCCCTTAAAAAATGGCCTTTTTGGCCTCCACAAAAGCAGATCTGCTGAGCCCAAAAGAGAGGCTGTTTTCATTGCCAAGTCTCTCAGCTCTTGATTTCTTCTCTACATCTTTAAAATTATAAACATTATAACCCCTGTCTCAAAAACCAATAAATAAACTGGAAAAAAAAAACTGAGCTGTGGGGTATTATGATCTCTGTTATCGTTTTTCTTCTAAGACCTGAGAACATTTCTATTTAATTATGATGGTCAAAGAGTAGATGTAATCCTACTTGTCAGGTTTAAGTTGCAAAGAACGAGATCCATTCTGCCTGGCTTAGCAGAAGGCATTTATTCTAGGTATCAAGATAGTAGATTGTTGGGAAACAGCCTGTGGGTTAGATTTTAAGAATGGCTCGGAGAGCCTGGTGGTGGTAGCACCCACATTTAATCTCAGCACTCAAGAGGCAGAGGCAGGCAGATCTCTGGAATTTGAGGCCAATCTGGTTTACAGAGCAAGTTTCAGGATAGCCAAGGCTATGCAAAGAAACTCTGTCTCAGAAAAATAGAAGAAAAAAGGAAGAGAGAAGAGAAAGGAAGATAAGAGGAAAGGGGGAAGGAGAAGAAGGGGAGAGGAGAAAAGAGAAGGGAGGGGAGGCATGTAAAGGGAAGGGAAAAGACGAGAGGAGAGGGGAGGAAAGAGGAGAGGAGAGGAGAGGGAGGAAAGAGGAAAGGAGCAGAGAGGAGGGGAGGGGAGGGGAGGGAAGGGAGGGGAGGGGAGAGGGAGGGGAGGGGAGGGGAGGGGAGGGAAGGGGAGGGGAGGGGAGGGGAGGGGAGGGGAGGGGAGGGGAGGGGAGGGGAGGGGAGGGGAGGGGAGGAGAGGAGAGGAGAGAAGAATGACTCAGGGGCACAAAACTCTGACACTTTACCAAGTGAGTCCCTCCTAGAGAGAGTTTGGAACCTTTCTGCCAAATGGCAAAGCTTCTCCTAACCAGAAGGTTACCAGGAGGGGAGGGGAGGGGAGGGGAGGGAAAGGGATCTGTACTCACAAATGGACCCACACACCCAGCCACTCCATGATGCAGTGTCTTTCCATCTCCTCCTGAGGCTAGAACAGAAAAACCAAGCCCTCACCTCTGCTTGTTGGAACAACCAGGCACAAGGCAGCCTCTGCCTGACTCTCGCTTCCCAAATCTTATGTCTAGGTACCAAATTTTTCTACTTTGAGAAATTTAAACCATATTTGGACTCTTTCTGGAAAAAAAAAAACTCTAGAAAAATGTACAAGAAATCATAGCAGGAAAAGCCAGAAAGGAATATTGAATACCAACCCACCATATTCACCTCAGTACCATCTTACAGATATTCTTAATTACATAAGAAGAAAGGCTGGGAGTGTGTAGAGATTCCAGTGGTCCACTGGAAGCACCCTGGGAACTTACCGTAACTTCAGATAAAGATTACTATAAAATGAACCATAACAATACCAATCAGTAACATTTGAGTTCATATTACATACCAACGAATTGTCTATGGATTTGTGCTCATATAGTTCTTAAAACAGTCCTGATCTATGTTCTATGTGTATTCTTAATTTACATGCAGAACAATTTCAGTATAAGGAGGTGCTGTAACGTGCTCATTGGGTACATACTATTAGTTGATAGAAACAAGATTCTAAACCCTGGCAATTGTACCCAAAGAAGCAGACAGTTTAAGACAGTTCTAGACATTTCCAGTGAACCGAGACAGTGCTCTCACTGAGTTCCCCAGGGTGATAGCTATGAGTACCAAAGATTTTTTTATCCAGAATCTTCTCATTTTAAGCCACTGTCATGTATAAGTTTCACAATCAGAAAAGAAATTTTTAAAAATGCCATGTGACTTGGTCTGTGACATATGAGCTCTCAAATAAGTAAGTCCGTGCTCTAGAGTTGCTGTCAATGCCCATAAGTGAGCACATACCCCAGAGCAGATGTTATCTCCGAAAAGAGCACCACCTCAGGGACCAAGCATTTAAGCCATCTGGGGACATTGCTCAAACTATAACACTCTCCCAGTGCAATTTTATTACATTCAAAACTGGAAAGGTAACTCAGAATTTCTTAAATCTTTGACCCAGAAAAAGGTGAAGTATTCACCCTGAAAACTGAAGTATTTTCAAGTTTTGTGCAATCTAGTGTAATCTCTAGGCTTTAAGAGTGACTTGCTGGACCATACCTTATCTTACCACCCACCCACACCCACACCCATGCCCCTTGCCCTATCTACGTCGACCCATTGCTATCTGTGAGACAAGAAGAGACATTTCCATGCTATAAACTTAGTGAACACAGGATCATTTAGCCTGACATCTCACACGGTCTTCAGGGAGGTCCAGATCCCGCAGGCGTGAGGTGACCACACATTTGACATCCATCGCTTGGGCGAGCCTCGCTGCAGAGCCCTAATCCATCATCCAAACAAACATTAATATTTCACCTCAGTTATCAAGTGTGCCCGTTCAAACTTTTATCTAAAACATTCTTTATCATCTTTTCATTAAGTTCTCAAGAGCTAATGGTTTCTGAGTTCCCGGGGAAAAGATGATGCTTAGAATAATGAAGGCTCATTATTTCTCCACAGAATGCTTGTTAATTCAAATGACGATATTAAAACTATAGTAGCCTTTAGCGCTGGGGTGATTCCTAGCATACTTTATCATGTATCAATATATACTCTGTTTGTCAAAACTGCCCAGGGCTGGGGCTGACATTCTCTCTGGAGGAGTCTAGTGCTTCAAAAGGCACTGAATACACCAAGGTGACAACTTGCAGGGTTCGTGCCTTTAGGAAAAAGGAAGATGAAACTTGAAGTGCCACCGTCTCCCTTGATTTCCTTATTAGCATTCATACAGAGGTGGCTCCTCCTCTCGCTCCTCCTCATGGGTCTCCCTTTTGGATAGAAGAAAAAGAAATCAATATTTTGAAAAGGAAGCATACATGGCGAGGTTCTACACGTGAAACCTTATTTATTTCTACTTAATGGATCCCCAAATAATCTGTACAAGGAAAAAGATACAGATTTAGTTTCTGCATAGATATGCATCTATGTAGCCTCTGACTATACTCAACTCAAGACTTCAGAAGGCTGGTGATATTCTGGGACAAAGGTGTTGCTGTCAGCATTATTGTTAATATGTTAATAATTGGTTCGGGGGCTTTTTATTCTCCAAATTGTTCATTCGTGCACATACTATGTTAATTGTTATTATTGGGTTTGAGGAATTATGGGTCTCTTTAAATATTTCTTTATCTTGTCCCAGCCTCCCCAAAACTCCATTTCTGTATTGATTTCAGCCCAAGCCAGTCAAGAGACCATAGTAGCAACCAGGGGAATCCAGCTGCCTTGGTTGCCCCTGGCTCCTATCACTGTAGCTGGCCAGACACTGGGAATGGACATTATTCCCAACATCCCTGTGCTATTTGTGTCGGGGGTGGGGGCTCCTGGTTCTCTCAGTCTTTATGGATATCATTTTCTCAAGCTGCAGTGCATCCATGAATGAGGCCCATCGTCTTCTTCCTCCTTTTATTAAAAGGGTGTGGAAGATTGGGAGCCTTTCCAGAACTCTCTGAACTGAAAGAGTGAACCCAGCCTGTCACCCGGCTTGACTACCCTGTTCCTTTTCCCTTCTCTTGTTCTCCCGCTCTGCCTTCCAGACCTCGAAAAGCTTTGCACAAAAATATAAATTGCTTCCTTCCGGCAACTTTTCAGATTGTCTTTGCGCCTTGCATCTCTGATGCATCTGAAGTTCCAGCATCCCAGCCAGGTCTCCCAGGAGGAGACCAGAATTCTCAAAACTAGGTATTTTTATCTCACTCAGCCAGGATAAAAATCTGAAGAATCTTATCTGTGCCTTTCTCCAGAACCAGAGAGGAATCATAGTTTCTGAAAAGCAAGTCGTTCTTTATGTTGCTTGGAGCTGCAAGGTCAATACTCAGGAGTGTTGCTGTGTGCTACGGCATGCATTCTGTGCTACTGTCTCTTAATTATCTCTCTAGTGGAAGGCTGACTGGCCTTCTGCCCACAGGCTCTGCCATACCAGCGTGGTGGACCCTCTGCATCCCAGCCTCAATTTCAGAACAGCGACTCTCCGGAAGAAAGAGATCCACATGTGTGACTATAACTATATAAATTGCAGCACTCAGGATTTTTTGCATTGGACATTAATCACAGTAGGTAATAGAATGATGCTTATTTGAGGAAAATAAAAGTCACCCTGCTAGTCTACAGCATGAAGGAAATGAAGGACTTGGGCTAATGTGTTGCAAAGGGCTAAATCCCTAGAATATTTCAGTCCTTAGGTCAATTGAAGAAAAATGTGGTTTGAGAAAAATATGTAGGTCACTTCCTATTGTATGCCTGGTTTTAAGTCTTCTCACTCAATATGAGCCAGTGTGGGAAAAACACCTTCAGATCACACATAGACTCCAAATTTACTTTATTTTGGTTTTTTTTCTCATTTATTTATTTAATTTTATTCATTTGTTTCCTTTTATTTTATTTGACTCTTTTAGGCAGGGTCTCATAGAACCCAAGGCAGCCTAGAAATCTGCTATGTAGCAGAAGCTGGCTTTGAACCCCTATCCTCCTGCCTCCACACTCTGAATATCAAGATTACAGCTGTGCTTTAGTCCTGACACAGATGCTAATGAAAGAGAGATGTGAGAAACCTATTGCTTGTTGATCATGTTATTTGGTCTAAATCACTAATAACCAAGAAGCACCTGGGATATGGATTTTCTTCACTGTTTCAGGTTGTCTGTTTATCTGTCCAGTCTTTCTGGCACTTGAGTTTTCTCAGAAACAGGTAATTAAAAATAGTAAATTAATTTTTAAGAGCAAATGGTATTTGTCTTAGTTACTATTCTATTGCTGGGCAGAAACACCATGACCAATTATAAAACAAAGCATTTAACTGGGGGTTTGGTGATAGTTTCAGGGGCTTAGACCATGATCATCATGGTGGGGAAGTGTGGGTGCAGACAGGACTCTGGAGTTAAGAGCTCATATCTGATCCACACGGTGTAGGCAGAGAGAGAGTGGACCAGGTCTGGCATGGACTTTTGAAACCTCAAAGCCCAGTAACACACCTCCTCCAACAACAGCAGACCACCTAATCCTTCCTACCCAGTCTACCAACTAAAACCCAAACATTCAAATATATACACCTATTGGGGCCATTCTCATTTGAACCACCACAATATTTATAAAGATTTACACACACATACAGACACACACACACATACACACACACCTGCATGCACGCACGAGCCACAAAAGAGGACAAAGATGGCCAAGCCAAATACCTCAGCCATAGCATGTGAATTTAACCCAAGCACTCAGGAGGCAGAGGGAGGAGGATCTGCATGAATCTGAGGTCAGCCTGGTCTACACAGCAAGTTCCAACAAGAGCAGAGAGAAAGACTCCAGGTTTCATGTTCATTTATGCTCAGCGTGTTTTGTTTTGGTACATATTTATGAGGCTGGGGTTGTTTCATACTTGCCTAATACACACACACACACACACACACACAAACCCTGGGTTCCATTTTTGGCACCACATAAACCAATCATGGTAGAACAGACCTGTACTCGCAGCAGGTAGAAGATGTGCGCAGACAGAATTAACAATCCAAGGTCACCCTTGGCTTTGTAAACAAGTTCAAGGTCAGCCTGGGATCCGAGAACCCTGTCTGCAAACATGATTACATGTTTGCTTCTGTCAGCTTTACCTCCGTGTGACAAAAGAACTGACTCGATCCACTTAAAACAAGGAAAGATTTACTTCAGCTCATGCTTTCAAAGTTAGAATTCTACACGTGGTTGCTTTGTCCTGTGGTGAGATGGGAGGCAGAGACAGGAGAATATCCAAGACTTGCAGTGTATGGCAAACAACAAGAGACTCTGCTTCAAACAAGCTGAGGTTAAGATTGTCCACTGACCTCCACGTGCACACTAAGCACACATGAGCCTTCACACACAAAGGCATGCAGTACATCACACACATATATATCACACACAGAGGCATGTGGAACATCACACACATACATATCACACACAGAGGCATGCAGTAGTACATCACACACATACATACATACATAAGAAGAAATGTGTCTTCAATTGTATAATTCTTATACAATGCTTAGACATGAAGAAGCAAAATGCATAATTTTATCCTTAACCAAGTGCCTTGATAGAAAAACAGCTGAATTAGAGTCTATAAACTGCAAGGAATCTCGGACTTCATGCGGACTGTGGCTCTCAGCTTGAATTATAAGAAAGTTTTAAAAGTGCAGGCAGATTGTGAGTCCTTAAGGGCTAGAATGTGCAACTTGGTTCTTTTTAAGGGTCCATCAATTTTCAAACTGGCCTGTAATCTTTATAGTGATCTGTTAGTCTAAATAATAAGTAACAGCATATAAATGCCTATTGAGGAGCTAAGAGAGACCCAAATTAGCAAAATCAGAATTGCAAAACTATATTCTGACCAAACCTCCTTCCTTTGCCTGAATTCTTTCTATATCTCCTACAGAATTGATAAAGCTTTGCTTAGCTAGTTTTGTGTGCAGAACCTGACTCAATCAACCGAACGGTCCAGCTCACCTTTGGATATCTCCAGTCCTTAGAAAGTTCGTCTTTATGCTGAATTAATTACCAGCCTAACCAGTTTCTCCAGTGGTTCTTTTCAGTTCTCAGAGGAGATAGAGCAAGCCTGTTTCCTCTTCTCTGCACCAGCCGTGAGTGGGTGGGTGTCAGAAAACATCTTCCGTACAGTCTGAGAGCAGTATTAGGGCTTCAGGCCTTGAAGCGCCTGCCAAAGTCACTGTCCTAAGCAAGCAGTAGAAGGGGAGAGATAGGCAATGGTTGTCTAAAGCTTGACTTGACAATGAGAGCTGTGTTATTGGCCTTTAGTGATATAGTCAACCACTTCAAACTTGGATGGCCATGGACAGGCACCCGACCAGATATAGCCCCTGGCCACTGAGTGCCCACCCCCACCCTCTGCACATCCACCTTGGCATTCCTTCCTGACATCTGACAGAATCTTTTCTTTCATCTAAGCATTCCCAGAACCTTCAAGCATATCTTGTGAGATATTGTGCCATTTCTTTCCTTTATTCCAGACTTAAAATTTCTGGGTTTTGATTTTTGTCTGTATAGGTGGCCTTCACGAATACGTGTTGAATTATTTCCCTAACAGTGTCTTTGAAACCTCACATCAGAACTTACAAGTCCATTTTGGTTTCTGGTGAAATAAGGACTCACCTACATAGTCCAGGCTGGCCTCAGACTCAAGCCCAGTCTCCCTCCTGTCTTGGGAATACAGGCTATCTGCCTCTATTCCAAAATTTGTTAATTTTGTTTTATACAATGCGGCGATTAAAGCTAACAGAAGCCAAGTGACTTGCATGAAACCACATGGTCCAAAATTGGCATGAATTTGAAGCTTGCTCTACCAAATACCTTGTCCCATGGCTTTCTACCATCCTTAGTTCCCTATATCTGGGCTCTCATAACCCTATGGGAAGGGGTGCAGGGTGAAGGTCCTCTGGTCCTTGCTTGAAGAATCCTTGAGGACTTTGAGTCCCATCCTTTCCTTTCTACACCTGGGAACCATGTCTTAAGAAATTAGAAGCACAGTGGATTTATGGAGCTGTAGGGTCATTCGCTTTCCAGGGCAGTTAACATCTCAAAGAAAGTGAGTTTGTGGGGGATCAAGATTTAAAAGGAAAAAGAGCTCCTGGGGCTTGCTGAATGAGACCTATTAACATCTAGACCTCCTGCTCAGGGCCAGAGCCTCCATTTGGAAATAAGCAACTAACCAACTCTTAGCCAAAAAAAATCCCCCAGCCATGATCTCAATGAAAACAAGAAGCTTTATCAGTCAGTCAACATTCTCCATCTTGTTACATCTTGTAAAACACAAACACAAAAAAGAATATTATGTTCATCTGTTTTCCCAAAGTTAGACAAAACCGGAAAAGAAGAGATAGGTAATTATGAAGACAGGATTTCCTGGGCGTGACTGCTATGTATCTAATGTGTAATTATACCTTTACAAAATGGATCCTGGTTCTTACACATCTGAGGGGCATTCTGGGAAGCAGTCACAAAGGAGAGAATGTGAGTAGGTTTTGCATAGCTGCACCATGAATAGAGTAAGAGTGGATACTCCCTCTGCAGAGTGACTGCAGTCAAAGAGGCGTGCAGGCATATGTCAGGCAAGAATAGACTGTGTAGGTGGCAGTGAAAGATCCTATCACCTATATGACACTGTCATTGCTGCCACAAGTCATAGGTCATAGTGCAGTGCACCAGTCATGTTCGCAGTAAAGATCAACTCACCAAACTCACCGTAAGGCCAGCTTATAAAAGCAAAGCAACTGCAAGCACACTCAGTACATGACAATTGGTGATGAAAATTAAACCTTACTGGAAATAGGCAGTAATGGATGGATGGGGGAGGAGGGACTGAGCAGGAGAATCAAGTGGAGATGGGGAATGAGGGAAGGAATACAGGGAGAGACAGATAAAATTAAGGGCTGTTGAAGGGTAGTCTGGAAACCTAACAGTAAGAGCTACACATATATGAAGGGCATCTAAATAAAACTGAAAAAAAGAATGAGGAAAACAGAGCCCAAACTAGACACCTTTTGTCACCAAATCCAAATGAAGTTCCCAGGACCGGGAATGGATTTCATCTAATTGAGTTGTTGGCCAAAGGGGAACCCATGGAAACCACTAAACAACTGACGCTGTTGCCAAGTCTATAGTTTGCTCTCCACAGATGGACAGCAGGGCTCCATTGCTGAAGACAACACCCCTACAACTCACTGAACATAGAGAAGTTGAGCTGGTGCCTACAGAGAGTCTCCACCTCTACAGGCTAGTGTTCTTGGTACTAGAAGGTACCCTAACGAGAGGCTATCTGATAATTCAGTTTTCTCCAAGGGAGTCTCATTGGGGAAACAAACTCCTCTTAAACGTAGGCTGCATCCCCAACAGTAGATGGCCAACAGAAAAGGAACAAAAGTCATCTTTGAAGGTTCCTTTTCTCATAATTATGTGCCAGGCCTCTGTTCTTCTCTTCTCTTTTCTTTTTTTCTTTTCTTTTCTTTCTTCATTTCTTTCTCTCTTTTCTTTCTTCCTTCTTTCTTTTTTCTTTTTTAAAATGCTATCCTTTTTCTTTTTCATTTTTATCTTCTTTCTCTCTCTTCCTCTCTTCTCTCTCTCTCTCTCTCTCTCTCTCTCTCTCTCTCTCTCTCTCTCTCTCTCTTTCTTTGCCTTTTGGGTCCTCTGTCATATACATTATGGGTTCCAGTTTGTGATTCTTATGGGATTCCTGAGTCTGCAAGCAAGGGAGTCTCTAGTGCTTTATCTGTTTCTTGTGACTTTCGTAGGGTTCTTTTCCTTCTGGTTTTTTTTTTTTCTGTCCTATTCCAATGTGCTTGCTTTCTCCTGTTATGTTGTTTTATTATTATCTCTTAGAAGCCTGTTTGCTTTCTAAAGAGAGACAGAAAGGATCTAGATGGGAGGGGAGGTGGGGAGGAGTAGAGAAAGGGAAAGCCATAAGTAGAATATATTACGTGGAAAAATATTTTCAATAAAAGAAAGAAATTAATATTGTTTGAGACTGTTGACATTTCTACTCATGAGTTCAAATTATATTCTTTTGATATAGGCTTCAAGTAAGAATCACAAATACTCTTGAATTTAACAGAGCCTGAAAGAAGCCAGCTTCATCCCACACAGTAAAAATAATGGGTGAAAATACTTCATGACTTAAGGATGACGGTCTTAGCTAGAGTTGCATGCAAAGAGTCCGGGACCAGGGGTGGAGCTGGTGGTTTCAATGGGAACGCCCCAGGTTCCCTGTGGGTTCTGTTTTGGAATCTGTATAATTCATAAACCAATTCCCTACAGTTGTCCTCTTACCCCTCCACATATGCACTGCAGAACGGGCACCCACACACATAGCATGCATACACACACACACACACACACACACACACACACACACACACACACACACACACACACACAATATATAATAATTATTATTTGTTAAAAATTGATTTTTGCTCTCCAAAGCAACCAACAGCACCAGACAGTCCAGGCCTATGCCAGCACTGGCCTCTGTGAGGCTGTCCAAGTGTACCCATTCCAACATAAATCATGGTTTGCTTCTCCAGTAGGAGAATTGTTCTTGCCCTTTGCTTGGTTACTTTCTTTAAATGCTATTATCTCCAAGGACAGACTCACCCCCAGACTGTGATGTCTTATGACCAAGAACCACATGAATTTTTCTCTATTTCCTCAAAGACTGGCATGACCTATAGATTCAATATCTGGTTGGAAGTCTTTCTAAACTAGGCACTAGCTGCCGCAGACTCTGATCTTCTGCACACCCTTGCCTCTCTTTCACCAAAGCCATGACCCAATGGTGGTTGGCGGGTGGAGCCGGGCTAACAGAGTGTGCCCATTGATGCTTGCTACAGTACTAATTCAGAGCCAGTTGGAAGGCAAGGGAGAAGCTGCTCAGACTCACTCCTCCATTGGGGGAGTTGTGTCTGAGACAGTTGCCAATAAGGAAGTCCACTGCCTGAACACCTGTTCTCCAGCATTTGAAAACAAAACTGAAGCTACATTTACTGTGCATGCTGCAGGATCTAGGCTACTTTAGGTTTTAGCAAGGGAGGGGACAGCTGTCTTGTCTTCTTGTCTCTTTAGAGTGCTCAAGGTCCTTTGTGAGGGAATATATTTGCTCCAAAAAAATATCAACATTTGTTCTCAGTGGAACGCTGATCATTAAATAACTTGGAGAGTCTTTTCTCGTTTGTTTCTCAAAGGGGTCGAATCTTACACTTTTCTAACCACTGCGTTTCTGTTTTCACAGGTATGGTTAGCAGTAACAACAGGGCCAAGTTCTATTCTCAGCAGAAAGGTTGCAGAATGCAGGCCCCCATCAGAATGCTGAGATCTCAACTCTTGAGTAATCTTGCATGGCTCGAAAGAGGTGACACTATTTAAATATGCCCCTGGCAAATATAACTAACGCCTGCACTGTGGCTGTAGTAGCTACCTTTCTAGTTGCTATGCCAAAATAGCAGGAAAAAGCAATTTAAGGACAGAGATGTTTATCTGGGTTCACATCTTGAGGGTACAGACCACTGAGACAGGAAAGGCATGGCTGGAAGAGCAGGAGGCAGGTGGTCACATTGTATCTCCTGTCAGGAAACAGATATGGACGGATGCTGATATCCAACTAACTTCCCCCTTATTCAAAGTAGGACCCCCAGCCTGTGGGTTGGTACCACCCACATTCAGGGAGAATCTTTTCTCCTCTATTACACCTTTCTAAAAAACACTTCCTAGACACACCCAGAGATGCTTTTCCATGGAGAACCTAAAAGCAGTCAACTTGACAATAGAGATGAACCATCGCAGCAGCACACACCTATTGGATTAGTTACTTTGGGACGTGTAACTGTGTGTGTACACTCATGCATTGGGTGCATAAGCACATGTGCACACGTGGCATGGGTTTGTGCATGCAGAGGCCAGCAGTTGATGTCAATGACAGGTGTCTTCATCTACTGCTCTCAGTCTTATTTTTTGAGACAGGATATTTCACTGAGCCTAGAACTCAAGTTTCTGCTAGTCTGGTCAGGAAGCCCTGGGATCCATCTGACTTTGACGCCACCCCTACTCCAGCTCGGGGGATACCGATACAGTCTACTATATCCAGTTTTAAATAGATGCTGAGGATTGCGCTCTCAAGTCCACAAGAATTCTACCCTCCTAGCTGTCTCCCCGGTCCCTTAGTTACTGTAGCTAAATACCTGAGGAGAAGCAACTCGGCACAAGAAAGGTTAACATTGACTCATGGATTTTGAGTATGCAGTCCGTTCTGGAGGAGAAAAAGCTTAGAGATAGCAGCTCCCTGGACCAGGAAGCAGAAAGATTGAAATATTGACCCTCAGCTGACAGTACCCCTGGCCACATGATAATACCACTCTATTCAGAGGGGGTCTTAAAGACTTAGTTTTCTCAAACTAAGATGCACCTCGTAGACACACCCAAAGATTTGCCTCTCTGATATTCATATGCAGATATCACCAGGAAGATTAAACATCACAACTATAAGAGGCAAATGCAGGAGGATTTCCAGTTCAAGGCCAACTTGGGCTACATGGCAAGACCCATATCAACTTCACCTTATGCTATATTCTCCAAAAAAAAAAAAAAAAAAAAAAAAAGGAAAAAGGAAATATAATTCATTATTGAGTGAGGAACTGCAGGTGGAGGTATACTCCACAATTCCAGTATACGGGAAATGAAACTAGAGAATCAGAAGTATAAGGCCAAGTTCAGTGATATAGCAGGTTCAAATGAGGTCCAATGTCAGCAAGCAAGCAAAATGAAGGGGTAGCCCAAGCCCAGTGGAACATAATTACACAGGACCTAGTGTTCTGTGTGTAATGCCTCTGTGTGTGTGAACAGAAGTGGAGAGCAGGAGGGGCTCCTGATTGATAATACTCAGCAAGTCCGACTCATGAGCAGAAGAATCGTTCCAGCAGCCAGATCTTCCTATCCTTATGTAGCAGCAAGAACACTCTCTGAACTGCTTGTTTAGAACAGGGCTGGAAAGATGGCCCAGTGCTTCAGAGTGTTCATTGCTCTTGCATAGTACCTGGGTTGTGTTCCCTGCACCCATGTCCAATACCTCCCAACCAGCTGCCCACCATGCCAGCAACAGAGGATCCAACACTTTCTTCTGGACTCCGTGGGCACCTACACTCACATACACGCACACATGCACACACACACACACACACATATATATATATATATATATATATATATACTAAAAGTTTTTATTTAAAGACTCATGAGAAATGAGCTTGAGAGCCATTCAGGTCATTCCATGAAGGGTGTGTGTGTGTGTTTCTGTAGAAAGGGGTACGAACATACCTAAATGTAAGCAGAAGACACTGACACTGGAGAATGCATGGTACTTTGAAATTAGAAGATAAGAGAACAGAGAAACAAAACTAGACAAAATGCTTAAGGTCAGCTAGGCTTCAATCAAGTCCTAGCCATCTCATGCTAATTGAAAATCCCAGACCAGGTACTTAAACAACAAACACTGACTTTCTGAGACCAGAAATTAGTATGGTCAGGGGCACTGGATCAATCCCTTGTTACATCTTCCAGGTAGGAGCTTTCTCACTGTGCCCTCACGTGACCGTCACTGGGATGTTCACTGACAAGGTAATTTCAGTGATATCTACATGCATTTCATTTGTTTGTCATGAAAATATTTTTATAAGGAAGCCCTGCTACAAGTTTTCTTTGAGTTAATCATTCATTTGATGTTCAAGAAATATTATCATTGACAGTGCTGTGTGCAGCCATAGACCTTAGAGGACTCGGCAAGGGAAAAAGAAAACGATACAGTTCATGTCCTCATAGAGGTAGAGCCTCAAGGGAAAGGGAGAGAGAGAATAAATAAACTAAGAAAGGAAGATAGAAGGGAGCAAGGAAGGGGGAGACAAGAAGGGAGGGAGGGAGGGAGAGAGAGAAGGAGAGAGGGAAACGAGGAAAGAGGCAGGGAGAGAGAGAGAGAGAGAGGGAGAGAGAGAGAGAGAGAGAAGGACTTTGCCACTTGTGGGTCTGCTTTTGTAGGATAAAACAGGGCAGAGTCTATAAAGAAGGTAGGTTCGGAAGGGTGATGTTGAGAAGGTGGTATTTTGGCTGACATCTGAAAGATGAGGAACCCAAACTGAGGAACAAGTATGGGACTTTGGCTGCAAAGGCCTTTAGACAGAAGAGTCTGGCACATTCTGGAAACCAAAAGAGAGATCTGTGTGTTTGAGCACGGTGAGCAGAGACTAAGATACCAGCGCATGCAATGGGGGAGGATCACAGGACAAGACCAAGCTCAGCCCAGCAGACCGAAGGAAGGAAGGCCTGGAGTTTACTCCAAGGATAGTGAAAGCTGTGCTCAAGCACTAAGCCAGTAAAGGGGGTTTGGGTGTGTAACTTATGCTCTCCTTCATGTAAAGCAGTCAGTGGAATAGAAAGAAGGAAGGAAGAGAAAGAGGTGATGGATCTTAACTAAGGGAGATAGAACTGATTTTGACAATGTAAGCTCAATGAGGACCATCTTATCCTCAGTACTCTGGTATGACTGTAGGACACATATTAAAGACCTCCTAGAGGTAGGTCGCAGTGGATAGTGGGAGTCTCTTCACTTTCCATCTCTGATCTGCTTCCTGGCGAATGATGTTAGTAAGCAGGTCTGCCACCATGTGTTCCCACCAGGATGGACCCAAAGGGTTGGGTGACTCATCTATGGGCTGTAGTCTCCAGAACCCTGAGACAAAGCAAAGTCTCCCCTCTCCCCCTCCCAGTTAGTTCTCTCAGTCACAATGGTATTTGGAAACCATTTCTAAGTGATGAAGACACTGTGCATTTTAGAAGCCTTTATCAGAAGTCTGTCCTACTGTGCTTTGTGGTGGTGATACAGAGATGGATGACCCTGTCAGACAAGAGCTCTGGAGCTAGTGAAGGATATCAGGAGACACGGTGGCCTCATAGTATGGAAAGAGCACTGGAAAGGCAATCAAAGAGAGGAGGGGGATGTAGGAATGACACAGGAGCAGAGGAAGAGTTCTCTAGAACATTCTGAGATGGTTACTATGGTCAGAGCTCTGGGTCCTTGGGGGCCAGTGACAGTGCGGATGTCCTGATTCAGTAAAAGAGGAGAAGCGTGCAGGAAGCAAGGGTGGTTTTCTTTAGAAAGGAGACTCCACAAAGACAGTTTGCAGAGAGATAGAAGTGAAGCCCCGGTGAAGACAACAGCAGATTTGTCAACCCTGTGGCAGGATTATCAGGATGAGAAAGGAAAAGACTCCATTAGAGACATTTGTCACATCCCCTAGAGCACAAGGTACAGAACATTTAAAACAATCATTGTTAAATTGGACTGAGTACATATAATTGGGCATTCTAATATACAAACGTCCAGTTCTGGATTAGTATAAGATATTATCCTACCAGGGAGAGGCAAAGAGCTAGGTGCTATTTTTACATATTTATAAGGCCCGAACAGGTTAATGCATATTCTTGACATTATAGATTTATTTCTATGTTAATTTACTCTCAGAAAACATGTATAACTATAATATACATGGTGGGAAAGTAATTTTATTCATATCTTTGGACATAAAAAATATCATTATGCAGTCTAATAATCCCAGTTGACAGTTAGAATCATTTTTTTCAAAAAAAAATATATAACAGATATATTAAGAAAGAATTCAAGAAAAGCAACAGCCACGCTCTGGTCTGGCGCCTCTGTTTTCCGGGTGGCACTGATTTATGCCAGCAGGCACAGTCATTTGCAAGTCCATTTGGTGATCAATGCCTAGCTGACTTGCCTTTTATGCAGCATTATAAAAAGTTGTTCTCTATTTGCATTTGCACGGGCTGAAGAAGTCAGGCCTGGACTTTGCTGACCATGGAGAAAGCAATTCACAGTTGTCTTTCCAACGTGTGTGTGTGTGTGTGTGTGTGTGTGTGTGTGTGTGTGTGTGTGTGTGTGTGCGTGTGTGCGTGTGTATGCTAACTAATATACAATATGTTTATATATCATATATTACATATTTGTATATTATATGTATTTCGTATATTTATAGACAGATAAATACATTTTTAACTGTAAGGTGAAAGAAAGCACAAACATTTTACAAATATACACACACACTTTTAACCTTAGTGTAAGAATTCAGGGGCTGGGGATAGGGGTGGCTCAGCTGTTGAAAGCATTAGTCACATAAGCCCAACCCTCCAAGCTTGATCCCCAGGACACACATAAAAAGCTGCATGTGGTGACACTTCTCTGTAACTCTGACCTTCCTAAAGTGAAACGGGTGGAGGATGGTCCGGAAGCTCAGGGGTCAACTAGGCTGGAGTTCTACATACACAGTGCAGCAAGAGAAATGAGAGACACTGCCTCAAAGCATGGAAGAAGAACCCATCAACTCTTGACAATTGCCCTCTGGCCTCCAGTCACGCACCACTTCATGTGTGATGTGTGTCCCTTGCACTACCTACCCCCCAGCACACATTTTACCCCTAAGATGAGGAGCTCGTGTCAATGCATAATTTCCTATGTGGCATTAAACAAACAAACAAACAAAAAACTCAGGTACAGTTATTTTTGCTATTGATTTGGTGTCTTGCCAAACAATAAAGTACTCTTTCATTCCTTTCCTTTCCTTTTGAAAGCATTCTGTTCCCAAAGGAAACTGGACTTCTAAGGGACGAGAGGAGTCTGCCAAGGGCTTGGTCCAGCCGGTGAGTAGAGAATAAATGTTTCTTGCCCTGGAAACTAAAGCTAAGCTCCCCCACCACTTCCATCAAGCCCCACCGCGTGTAACCACAGAGAACTGATTTGAGTGTTCCTTGCTTTTGTCTGCTCAGCCTCCTCTTGACCCTGAAGAAGTGAGCAGGCTCTGGCTTTTACCATGCAGAAAAAGCCACACCCACCTCCATGAGGGAGGGGAGGGAACCTTGGCTTGGTGGTCTGGCAGCTGAAGAAACTACTTCTACACCCAGGAGGGAAATGACAGCATTTTAAGGCAGTTGCTGTGCCCAGTAAGAGGAAGCATTCAGGCAGGTCTGGACCTGCCTTTCAAAATACCTGACCTGCCAGGAAGGCAGTGAAATCTTCAGAAAATGGGACTCTCTTCCTTAAAGCCACAGAGCCGCTCAGTAGATCTACAGCGTTGAGACTCACAGGCATCTCTATCCACTGATGGTCACAAGGGAAAGACCAGCTTCCCTGAGCAGCCAATACTTGGGTATCTACGAGGTGGGAACAAGGAAGGAAGTTAACTTTGGTTAAGCAGGAAGCCTCCAGAAAGCTGGGTTTTCTGGTTTCCAGGAAAGCTAACTGCTTTTCCTGGGACCTGCCCAAAGTGTCCCACACCTTTCCTCCAAATGTCTACCCATGTCGTGTGAGCTCACAGTCCAGATGTCAGAGTAAGCATATGGGTGAGATAGTCTGTGCATAAGTACATACGTGTCTGAAGAAGTCAGATCCCTGCAGGGTTTATTTAGCTGTTGTCTTGTTCAGGAGAAGTGTGTGGCATACAGCCAAACACCCAGATGCACAACGAAGTTCTTACAAAGAACTTATAAACAAAATCTGGAACACACAAGAGAACCCATAACAATCAGGTGGTCAAACCAACGTTAAGAACAGATATGCCTTCTCCATCAGAGATTAAGAGAAACAGTGACTATGAAGACAGAAGTTCAGAGCCCATTCCTTATACTAATGACTACCTTAAAAGTGGGAGGAGGGGTAGTAGGAAAAATAGGTTGTCGTTTTTTTATATTACGATGTTATTTGGCTTTTATGAGATGGTTGGTTTGTTTTGCGAGCCTAGTATTGGAGCATTGGGAACAAAAGGTCTTTAGGTTTATAACTACATGAGGGAGTTATGAAAGTGAGACTGTTTACGTATTATTTTTAATATGTACTCCACAACGCTTACTAGTCAGTCTCTTTGGGGAAATTAGCATTGAAATAGTTTCTGTATTTAAGACCTTGAAGCCTCCCATGTATGTTCAATTAACCGACCCCATAAGCACAATGTTAGGTACAAAACAGAACAAAACAAACAAAACCAAATGTCATTAAACTAGGAGTGCCACTGTCTCATTTTTCTCTACAGGACTCAGAGTCTAAGACAAATCTGTCATAGCCTTTATTTTTTAAGACACAGATGCACATTCTAAATTTGTTTGTTGTTTTGTTTTCAAAGCAGGATGTCTTTATGTAGCTCTGGATGTACTGAAACTCGCTCTGGAGACAAGGTTGGTCTTGAACTCAGAGATCTGCCTTCCTCTGCCTCTTGAGTGCTGGGGTTAAAGGCATGCATCACCACCACCCAGCAGACACACATTCTGTCTGCAATGGCAGACTATGAACTGATAGCATGACTCATGCCTATAACCCTAATGAGGTATCCAGTGGGGACCATCTCCTGTATCCAGGCAGGTTCTTGTCTTGCTCCCTCTGAGATTGTAGTAGGGAAACAATGAAGTGTGCAAAGCAGAGGTACTTTATTCCTAATTTGGGACTAACAACCTTTCAAAGATAAAACAATTTAAACCAGATTGCCACATGGCATTTAGACTAAACAGCTTTAAACTCTCAATAATATCATGATATTCACAGAGAGACATTAGAGGTCAGAGAAATGTTACAGTTCCAGGGAATGTTATAGCTCAAAAGATCTCTGAGGGCTTTGGGATGGCAACCAATGGTAGTAGCCATGTCTGCAGGTCTGAGAATGCTATCAGTTCTCACAGGACTGGAGAGGAGAGAGTCTGAGATGTGGAGTCTTAAGACAAAGCAAGAGTGGGTCTCCTCCATGTGGAGAGTAGCGTGATGAAACAACCTACTGGGTACAAAAGCCTCCAACATGGGGGCCTTGTCTCTGTGGTGTTCATCCTAGGGGAATCCTGAAGATAGTCAGCTCTTCCTTCTCCATCAAGTCCAACAGCAACCTGTGTTCCAAAGCCTGAAGCTGTATGGTGCTAACTGAACCTGGCTGGGCCTACTGGGTCCTGATTGGCTGAATGTGGGCATGCAAATAAGGTGAAAAATAAGACCAACCAGAGAAGAGAGGACAAACATGGTTAGGCAGTGGAAGAACCCTGGGCCCACCAAACGTTCACAATCATGTTTTCAGATTTCTGCATTTGCATATTCTTAAAATATTTCTGCCAGCTAAGGATGCCATGACTGATAGTCCACCTCTGCTCTTTGGTTTGTTTGTTTGTTTGTTTGTTTGTTTGTTTGTTTGTTTTTCATTCAAGCAGGTTTCACTCCACTGGGGATTTCTGGTTCTTTTGCACCTTCTGCTGCTGTGCCAATAGTTAACAGCAACCCTCTCTTGGTGCTCAAGCCTGCCAGCTTTCAGAACGCTGTCAGAAAGCTTCATATGACAGGAGGGGAACACCTAACCCTAGCACGCAGGAGCCCGGGGCAGGAGAACCATAGAAAGTTCAAGGCTAGTGCAAGACCCTGTCTCAAAGGAAAAAGGAAGGACCTTTCTAATGGCCAAACTATGACCATTAGAAACTTGATAATTATAAGCAAATTATATTTTAATATTTTATATGAAAATGTACATGTGGCTATGGAGATAGGTACAAAATACCAAACACTAGACTAATCAACTACAGTTTCTATGTGTCAACAGGTATAATCTACAGCCAGAAGGAGGTTCACATATTCAAGTCATAGTTTCTCATCTATTAGATTAAAAAATCTAGTTGCTTTTTGAGTTCTCTGAGTAGTAGCGAATGAGACCTTGGGCTCCTGATCCTTCTCCATCCACCTGCCATGGACTGGGGCTACAAGCATGGACCAACCCTGCCCAGGACTACTGTGTATAAATTCTATAATTCTAAATCCTCTAGCAAGTGTGTGATGCCAAAGTTTTGACAATATTGATGTTTTATTTTCATACAATGTGTATAAAAACTAAAGCTACTCATACTACTCTAGAGTCTGTGTACAATAGGCGTTAAGTAACAAATGCCATTCTTGTGCGTAGAGCAATGGAAAAATATACCAAGTGAATCTAGAATTCGAGCTAGTTTTTAAAATGATTTAAATGCAAAAGTCAGGCATGTCTTCATCTATGGTGCATATTTTACCCACTGCAGAAGTTGTAACTAATTCTTGGACAAATTGAGCTTCCCCCATAGATCAATGTTTAAAACCTACCTTCCTGTGTATTATGCTAACCAAGAATTTATACATTTATCTTCTCCTCACCCCAAAAGTACTCCTGACATCTAGAGAAAAGAACATCTCTTTGCTCTAGAAAGCAAATAAAATAAAAAGAGAACTATGAACCCTCCAGAGAAAACTACAGACACCATGAGAACGGGACACTCTGTGGGCTGGAGATGTAGCTCCATGATAGGGTGCTTGACTAGGGAGCATAAAGCTCTGAGTTCGATTCCTGTTACCCCACCCCACCCCCAGAAGACAAAGAAGTAAGAAAGATTTAAAAAACAAAACAAGTCACCTTGTTCCACAGGAAAGGTGGCTGAAGCAGAAAAAAAAAAAAAAAAAAAAAAAGTAAATCCAGGCCACCTCTGTGTAAAACCCCAACCAGGCCTTGGAGTTAGTTCGTACAGACAATCGGCCAGACTTAATGTATTTGATAAAGTCTCTGGCTTTTCATCTTCAGCCTTGGTTTGCTATATTAATCCAAGGGTTTCAGGAATATGAGAAACAATGGCAATAATTCAAAATTTTTCATTATCTCCTCTTGGCTATGTCTTCATTTGTCACAGCTGCCTGGCTGTAATGAAAAAGCCACTCTGTCCCCTGGTGCAGATTTGGGGTGATTCCTTATCAGCATTTTTTTTTCAATCCCAGGTTCCCCTGATCTGAGGAACAGTATGGGCTCGTTTTGATGGGGTAGCTGCAGACCGTGTACATAGTACTTCCCACATCCAGACTACCTAGCCTCAGGTCCATTGAAACTCCTGTGTCTGGAACTGTTAGGACCCTAGCCTGAGACATGAAAACCCCAGCCAGGACAACCCTACGTAACTCAAGGCTGAGCCACAAGCCTCAAAAGGCCAACTAAGGAATCGAGTGATGGTGAAGGGCAGAAAAATAAATTAATTCACATGGCCATGTTGATAAGAGCAAAGAGGTCCAGTGACCCTCCTCCTTCACCCCCAAGTCCAGCTTGTGGGGGTTCAAATAGAGAACAGTCCTAGTCCAGGTGAGGCCCCACCTATCATGATTGTCTCCATAACATTGTTCCCTAGAAGGCAATCTGGTCAGAATTCTGTGAACCCTCTCCCTGGGAGACAAGTTTGCCCTGTGTTAGCACCTGCCATCATGGTTTTCCTTGTTCCACCAATGAGACTTCTGGAGGAATCCCAAGTCCTCTGGATCTGTTGTTCTTAAAAGTCTGGTAGTCAAAAACGGTGAGCAAAAGTATCTTTGTAAACGATCTTCATCCCTGACACCATAGTGACCCTTGGACGTTCTTCGTGTCAAATCGAGTCACATCATGAGTGTAAGGATGAAGGGGAGGGGGGCAGGAAGATACTGCTTTCAGAAACTAATCAGTCACACAAGTCTAAAGGCCAGAGTCATTCAATGAAAGCATGCCTTGGATTGGAGAAAAAGTCCAGTCATGGCTACAGGGTTCCCAGCTAAGCATCTATCCCAGATTTTTTTTCTATGACCTGCTTTGTATTCGCTTCCCTACCTACTTCATAAATCCAAACTAATCATTATAGAAGGGGACAGCCCTCAGTCATTACTAAGGCTCTTAGCATTGTAATGCACAGGGTTCCTAACAGGCTTGCTCTGGGAGGCCTGGAATTAGAAAGAAAAAGGACTGTTTGTCTTGTAAAAGTGTCACTCAAAGAGAAATCTAAGGTCCAGGTTCCCACTCTCATTATCACCAAAGAACTTTTCCGGTTTTGTGCTGTGTTTTGAAATAGTCCCCTTAGGCTCACAGGGAGTGGCACTATTAGGAGGAGTGGTCTTGCTGGACTAGGCGTGGCTTTGTTGGAGGAAGTGAATTGCTGTAAGGTCTCTAAACTCAGGCTAGGTTTGGTGGCTCAGTCTCCTTCTTCTGCCTATGGATCATCATGTAGAACTCACAGCTCCTTCTCCAGCATCTTTGCCTGCATGCCACCATGCTTCTCGCCACGCTGATGATGGACCAAACCTCTGAATCTGTAAGCCAGCCCCAAAGAGATGTTTTTCTCTATAAGAGTTACTACTGTCATGGTTTCTCATCACAGCAATAAAACTCTAACTAAGACATCTTGGTGTAAAAGTTTAAAAACAACAACAACAACAAATAGGCTGAGGGGAGGGAGCTGGAGGCAAAGGTGGTTATGAGAAGTGAAGTCTCAGTAGGCAGGTCCCAGGGAGTTGTAATGACTGGCTTCTCCTTCTCTTCCTTCCCCTCTTTCTCCTTACTCTCCACATGGAAAATTCTCACCTTCAGAGGCTTTCCTAAAATATCAACCAGGCTGTGCTACTTACAAATTTAAACGACCTGTCCATGCACCATATTCCTTTAGATCATTCTAGGATTTATTTTTATCTTCTGCAGGGGGGAAGGGGGGATGGTTGTATTCTATGAGTGGGGGAGGGGGGAGGTGAAGACCAGAGCTGACTTACAGGCAGTTGTGAGCTGCCAGCATAGCTGCTGGAAACCCAACCCATGTTCTCTAGAAGAGCATCAAGTGCTTCTAAAGACTGGGCCATTTTCCCAGCCCCCTCGTAATTATTCTTCATCTGCCTCCCCCATCCACAAAAGCACAGAAGGTTGGCTCTCTTTGCTTCATGGTCTCCACTGTTTTTCTCAAGTACCCAGAACACAGGTTACAGGTAGTAAGGACTTCTGCCCACTGACTCAACCACAGGCTATTAATTACAAGAACATGATATAAGTGAAAACAGGTGTTCTTAAATACAAACAAACAAACAAACAAACAGTATTCTCACTTGGGCCTCAGAGAGGCCAACAAAGCCTCCTTTGAGTAAAGGGTCTAACCTAGTGAATGAGAACCATGGGAAGTAAGAAGTATAGTATCTCATTAAAGAATAATTATTCTACCTATCTGTTTAGCATGACTTAAGGTGAACCCACAACCTAGGGTGATCCTTTAGCTAGATGATTGACAAAGCCTACCTGGAATGTTAAATCTCCACCCTAGGTCAGGAATCCTATTCTCTTGGCCCGAAGGAGTTTTCCTTAATGAACATTTACAGCTACTCTAACAAATACATAGGATAGATTGTAACCCTAGATTGAGATAGAGTAGAAAAAGAACTTGGGAATGTGGACACGGGGATATAAGCCACACTTATGACATATGCAGATATGACCTGCAGATATGGCCTTCTTCCATTCCCAGGTATTTTCTTGGAACTTAAAACCAAGGGGGAAACTCTTTTTTTTTTATAGCAAACACATCATAACTCCCCCTGACACTCTGATCTAGAGGCTTAGTTTACCAGCTGTGATCCCAGTCATCGTCCTATGTTCTAACTTGAGTCAAGATTCCTTTAAAATTAGGGGAGTTCTTCAGGTTGCTACAGATGCATGACAGAGCTATAGAGGCAAAATCAGCAGAAAGTTCCTTTTCTGACCTTATAATTTATTCTATTTATTTATTATTTTCACTTTGAGCCATGGTCTCACTATATGTAGCCCAGGCTAGCCTCAAAGCTGTGTTGATTCTCTTCACTCTTGACCACTTCTACAATTACAGGCATGTACCATCATGCCTAGTGAGATCTATATTAGCTTAGTGACTTCTTTGTTTTTATAAGAAAAGCAGAGAGGGATACTTTAATTTTTTTTTCTGTGAATGTTAGAAGCTATTATAATGAGACTTTTTTCCACCACTAATTCTGATCCTTAAACATTTAATTCTCAGCGTCCTATGTGCCTGTATTCCCATTCTGTGTGCCTTCTATTAGTTTTGGCATGAATACATTGTGTTAGATTTATTGTATGACAGCCAGAAACATCAGTCTCACTGATTTCCACAACTCATGAGTTCTCAAGTGAGAGTTTAAAATTTATACAGAAAAGACATGTCCAACTTTTGGTTGTAAATCCTGTAAGTAACAGGGAATGAAGTCCTGGAATACTGTGCCTGTGAGCTGAGCCCTGACCTGAGCCTACAGGAAAGTCTTTGGACTGTGGTATTTTCCATAGTTCTATCCTTAATGTCAGTACAACTGAAAGATTATTTCTTCATCAGGCACAGGTGAGGGGGAGGAACAAGAGTGTTTCATCTTTGCAAACCAGAGCAAAGGATGATGGCCAACAGCCAAGGTAACCTAAAGTGACAGGGAAAATATTCTCTGCTGTATGCCTCTGTCTAATTCCTGGTGAGTGTCACAGGGGCAAGAGGGAGGAGGCAGGAAACATCTGTGGAGGCTTGGTAAAGTACTATGAATAATTCTGAATTAGTCTGTAGATAGATGGATGGATGGTTGGATCAATGGTAGAGAGATTTGTTCAATTGAGATAGAACATGAAAATACTAAAACAGAAAAGAAAGAAAGAGAGAAAGAGAGGGTGGAAGGAGGGAGGGAGGAAGGAAGGAAGGAGGGAGGGAGGAAAGGAAGGAGGGAGGGAAGGAAGGAAGGAAGGAAGGAAGGAAGGAAGGAAGGAAGGAAGGAACCAAGCCAATGTCAAATGTGTAGCTCCTTAAAGTTTAGATAAAGTTTTCTCTGAAAGAAAAGGTGCTTTGGTATATATTAAGAACTCAATGCACTCCTGCTGCCACCACTGCCCTAATATGATTGGACAGGGAAAATGCTGCAACAAAAAGGAATAATAAAGAAGGGTTGGCAGAAGCAGTAAGTCATAGCTTCTCATTACTGTGACAAATCCCTGAGAATATCTGCTTAAAGAAAAAGAAACTAGAAAACTCCGCACCCTGCCCCACAACACCCAGAGGCAGCTCCACCCCTAGGCACTCTAACATGCCCAGGTCACACCAGGATCTTAAGATCCCAAAGGAAGCTTGACTCCCAGGAGCTTGGACACACCCAGGATCTCAGGATCGCAGGATCCCAAAATCACAGGATCACATGACAGCTTGACTCAGAGGAGTTCTAACACAACCAGGATCACAGGAAGGACAGGCTCTAGTCAAACATAGCCAGGGCAAGTAGCCCTAGATATAAACAGATGGTAAGAAGCAAGTGTAAGAACAGAAGCAACAGAAACCAAGGTTACTTGGCATCATCAGAACCTAATTCTCCCACCATAGCAAGTCCCAACACATTGGAAAAGCAAGATTCAGATCTAAAATCACTTCTCATGATGATGATAGAGGACATTAAGAAGGACATAAGTAACCCCCTTAAAGAAATACAAGAGAACACAGGTAAACAGCTAGAAGTCTTTAAAGAGGAAACACAAAAATCCCTTAAAGAGCTACAGGAAAACACAATCAAACAGGCAAAAGAAAGGAACAAAACCATCCAGGATCTAAAAATGAAACTAGAAACAATAAAGAAATCACAAAGGGAGACAACCATGGAGTTAGAAAACCTAGGAAAGAGATCAGGAGTCATAGATGCAAGCATCACCAAGAGAATACAAGAGATAGAAGAGAGACTCTCAGGTGCAGAAGATACCATAGAAAACATTGACACACCAGTCAAAGAAAACACAAAAAGCAAAAAGCTCCTAACCCAAAACATCCAGGAAATCTAGGACACAATGAGAAGATTAAACCTAAGGATAATAGGTATAGAAGAGAGTGAAGATTCCCAACTTAAAGGGCCAGTAAATATCTTCAACAAAATTATAGAAGAAAACTTCCCAAATCTAAAGAAAGAGATGCCCATGTACATACAAGAAGCCTACAGAACTCCAAATAGACTGGACCAGAAAAGAAATTCCTCCTGTCACATAATAATCAAAACATCAAATGCACTAAACAAAGAAAGAATTTTAAAAGCAGTGAGGGAAAAAGGTCAAGTAACATATAAAGGCAGACCTATCAGAATTACACCAGACTTCTCACCAGAGACTATAGAAGCTAGAAGATCCTGGGCAGATGTCATACAGACCCTAAGAGAACACAAATGCCAGCCCAGGACAGTATGCCCAGCAAAACTCTCAATCACCATAGATGGAGAAAACAAGATATTCCATGACAAAACCAAATTTACACAGTATCTTTCCACAAATCCAGCCCTACAAAGGATAATATAGGGAAAACATCAACACAAGGGGGGGAAACTACACCCTAGAAAAATCAAGAAAGTAATCTCTCAACAAACCCATGCAAACATAATTCCAGCTCTAACAAGAAAATTAACAAGAAGTAACAATCACTTTTTCTTAATATCTCTTAATATGAAAAGCAATATTACCAACATATCCTAATCAACTGAAATTCAAAAATATGAGGAATTAGAAATTTGTCAGCTGTCATCCCATGGTCTCTCTAATTTGCCAATGGGAGGAATAGGTCCAATATTATAAAATCCATATACACTTTCTGCTTGTTTGTACATGACAGGGTCTTGCTGTGTGCCACACAGTGGTCTTGAAATCATGCTTCTCCTATCTCAGCCTCTCTATTAGAATGATTATTTATTTGATGTTTTTACACTATGCTATGGTTATCAGAACAGCTTACATATTTCAAAATTATGTATACAGCTATAAGAAATGTAGATAATTAATTTGAGAGGTGGCTTTTAAGAGGATAGCAAAGAGTGAGAATGAAGGCTTTGCTTGATGTTTATAATTAGTGTATCAATTTTGAAGAATAGGACTTTATAAGTTACTCTTATTCTGAGATGAATGCTTTTCAAAACTATCACAGCCAATGAACCAGAATCTTACCCTCACCTAACAACTGTGCACCCTCCAAGCAGAACCATTGTTCATTGAAACAGTTGATGAATGACTTCATGGATAGACAGTCTTAATACACACACCATTTTGTAAATGAATTTAACCTGTTCCCTGTGGGCTGAGAATGACGACAATCACTCAAGTCAAATCGCTTTGACAGTAGCAGGAAATCTGTATCCAAAATTTGTGCCTACAATTCATTCCTTGGTGCGGAAGAACTGTCAACTCTTAGCTTATCTAATATGGAGGTAGAATCCTTTGCTGATGTGAGGGACATTCAAGTACAGCCCTATTATGATGAACTCCAATGTCCAAAAACTGTTCTTATTTTGAGTTTGTACCACAATAAGAGCCAGGATTTTAAGTTCTAATAAAAACAAAACAAACAAAAAGACTTTACCTATTTATGTTCATTTTAAAAAACCTAATAGTGATATATTATCTTAAAATATCATACAGTTAATATATTTGTAGTTATTTAAAATTTATATTGAAAAAATGTATTTTCAGTATTGCTGTAGACAAACATAAGACTGTTCAATTGATTGTTGTTTTATATCAAACAATTTTTGTAATACTCATTTTTATTGTTTATTTTATATTTATTTTTATTGTTACAATATTTTATACATTTTAAAGAATATGATTAAAAAAAAGAAAGGTATTACAGGTTTTGAAGAGGGGCTCTCCGGGAGGAGTTGGGGTACAAAGGGAAAAGAAGAGTGTGACATAAGTCTATTTACTCAAAATATGTTTTTAAATGTTAACAAATTCAGAAAAATTGAAATTATGCATTTTTTCATCATAATGCAATAAAACTTAAATAAAAAAAAAAGAAACTATTATTTTGGCTTATGATTTTAGAACTGGAGGTCTGTTACAGATTGAATTTAAAGTGTCCCCAAGTTGCCCACAGCTTGGGTGCCTGGTTCCCCTTGGCTTGCCCCTCCCACTAACACCCCATTCACCCGCTCTCAGATGGTTTGTTTGTTTATCTATTTATTATTTTTAATTTTGTCTCCTGTATTACATCTCAACCACTGCTTACCCTTCCTCCCATCCTCCCAGGAGGCTATCCCCCCTGTACCCTTGCTTCTCCCCCAGATCTGATCCTCCTCTGTTTCCCTTTAAAATACAGCAGCCCCCCAGAGACAGGCTTTGGAGGGATATATCTGACCCTGATTCCTATTTCTGTCTGTTTCTTCATCTTTTGTGATGTGAACTGTCTCCTCCACACTGCAGCTGTGATGTAAGTTGCTTGGCCATGCCTTTCTTTGCCATAATGGACTGAGTATCATGATCCCAACAAATCTTACATCTCCTACGTTATTTCTGCCTGGCACTCTGTCATAGCAACAAGGTAATGAAAACTCTCCCATGGTCCCATGGCTCCATCATTTCTGGCTTGTGGTGAGGCAGCAGCTCACAGTAGGGGGATTTAATGGAGGAAAGCTGCTCACTTCATGAGATGCAGGAAGAAAAGAGAGGATGGAAGGTCCATGGAACAAAATAGATGCTTCAAGGACATATCCACAATGCTCATTAGACATTCAAGAACATATTCACGCTGCTCGTTAGAACTGCATGGTATAGCAGCATCCAAGGTGCAAAGTTCACATATTTAGAGTTCACAACCAAGGCTGCCATGACAGATTGCCAATGGCACTTTGTTTGCCTTAGAACTGTCTGTCAAATATCTGTCAAAACTATCTGAGAAACCATGGCACTCTGTCACAAAAGACTGTTTTATAAATTTGAGGAGAGATTTGTAATTGGCTCTTTGTGAATATTTACTCCAAACAAATGGGCATTTCCTAAATAAAATACTGTGAATTTATGAGCTAGACACCCTCTTAAAGGATAGAGAAAGAGGAGATAGAGTCGGGCTCAAAATAATTTTATTTCCTGAAGAAAAGTCCAGAATCATAGAGATCAGGATTGAAATGGCTTATGGGAAACAAAGTTAGAGGTGACAAGCCAGGGCTGTGGTTCAGTAGAAGAATGCCTGTTTAGCATGCCTACAGCCTGGAGTTCAATATCAACAGTAAAAGGGAAGGAGGGAGGGAGGGGAGGGAGGGGAGGGAGGGAGGGGAGGGACGGAGGGGAGGGACTGAGGGAAGAGGGGGAACATCAGGCAGAGGAAGTAAGTAAAAGGAGAAAGAAGGAGGTGAGGACCAAAGTAAAGAAAAGGGAGGAAAGGAGAGGAAGAAGTAGAAGAATGGAGGAAACAGGAAAGGAAGAGGAAGGAGGAGAATTCGAGGTAATGGAAGCATCATCAAGCTCAGGCCTGGTGCATGTTGCCTTGTTCTGCATCTCCTGCACATCTTAAGTCCGAATAAAGGAGACTAGATCCCCACCCTCCTCTAGGAATGTTTGCATGGATTGAAACGGAACTGAATCATGACCAGGATTTTCACTTACTGAAACCGGGTCTGACATCAGTTGGCCATTTGCTAAACACTTTCCTAAATACCACCTGGCTCTCCAGAGCCACAGGAGGCAGTTCATGGATATTGTCCCTTTGTGTAGATGAGAAAGACAGAGTCGAAAAGATGAGGGCTCCCCAGCCAGTGTTGTATCTCTTGCCACTTTAATCTCACATCTAACTTATTAACTATATTTGTCTCTGAGTACTCAGACAATGCTGAACAAATAGGTACAAAATGAATGAGCCATTTGAGCCCCCTTGGGAACCATATGCCAAAATAAACTCCTTCTGTGAGTCACATTTGGTCCTGGCCTTACCTTATAGCATCAAAAGTAACCGGTAACTGACAGAGAAGTTGACATAGGAGTGAGGAGTTCCTGTGAAGAACTCGAACCTGTGTTTCAGGCCCCACTGGACATGTTTGTGACAACCAGCGCTGTCATGTGTATATAGATCTGGGTTGGTCTGAAATGACTCCACCAGCCAGTGTGCCGCCAGGCAGGGAACTGTGCCATTTGCTTCACATTTATAGCAAAAATTTAAGTCAGGACAATGGAATCACTAATCATTAGCATTATCATTAATGAAAGCTTTTTGGAAAACAATTCTGATGTTACTCATGGAAATCAGTCTCATGCACAAATAACCCTTCAGGACCGTACTATAGGGTTTATATGACTTAAGGGATATTGGAATTGAAGCCAAACACCTCCCTGAATACTGGCTTGTAGGGCACTGGAAGTTTCTCTGGAAGGGGAGTCCCTGCAGTGTGGCACCAAGGAAGCCATTTATATGTTCTCAAGATATCTGTGTGTCCCCAGCCATAGAATTAGAGTCCTACAGTGGCTCAGCGACCTCACCTGCCTGTATTTCTATATCTCATCCTGTTTCATGGTTGGTTTCTATTAGTATATAATATGGATCCTTGGAGAAGGTAAGAAAAGTAGAAACGTATTCAAAATACACTTTGGGCACTTTAAGCATCATTTTTGGTAGTAATTCCAGGCCAAAAAAAACCCTGGTCCCAACATGCTTCCTTTGGAAATAAGTATTGTTTACCTTCCCTCTTATCATTGTGTCAAGTTGACAAGCACCTGTCATTGGTGCGGTGTCCTGGGACATCCCTGTGGCACATGGCCAGCACTCAGAAGTAGTGAGCTGCACACATGCCACCATCGGCTGGCCAGCCCAAACCATGGAGAGATCCATGTGGCACCTGCTCTGCCACTGCCAACCATGACTGTGGCCAAAACCCAGACAGAGAGTGAGGAAGGAAGGAAGGCCTCAACATATGTTTTTGTAATGGCTTTGCTTATTTCTCAAAGGTCTCTGTCTTAGTCAGGGTTTCTATTCCTGCAAAAACATCATGACCAAGATCAAGTTGGGGAGGAAAGGGTTTATTTGACTTACACTTCCATACTGCTGTTCATCACCAAAGGAAGTCAGGACTGGAACTCAAGCAGGTCAGGGAGCAGGAGCTGATACAGAGGCCATGGAGGGATGTTCTTTACTGGCTTGCTTCCCCTGGCTTGCTCAGCCTGCTCTCTTATAGAGCCAAGACTACCAGCCCAGAGATGGCACCACCCACAAGGGGCCTTTCCCCCTTGATCACTAATTGAGAAAATACCTTACAGTTGGATCTCATGGAGGCATTTCCTCAACTGAAGCTCCTTTCTCTGTGATAACTCCAGCTGTGTCAAGTTGACACAAAACTAGCCAGTACAGCTCCTTTAGGAATCTTCATATTCTCTCTCCCCTCCTCCTCCTCCTTCCCCTCATCATCCTCCTCCCCCTCCCCTTCCTCCTCTTCTCTCTCTCTCCCTCTCCCTCCCCCTCCCCCTCCCCTTCCTCCTCTTCTCTCTCTCTCTGCCTCTCCCTCTCCCTCTCTTTTTCTCCTTCCCTCCCTCCTTCCTCCCCTCCACCCCCCTGTGATGATTTAACAGAAGATACCTTACCTGGATTAAAAAAGACTTTTCTCACGATTAAGAAATGGTGCATTGGGGGCTGGAGAGATGCTTGGCTGGGGATCGTGAGCATTTGCTGCTCTTGTGAAGGACTGGAGTTTGATTCCCCAGTACGCACACTGGACACATCACTGCCAGATTCTTGGTCAGACGACAATGAAAATGGTCTTTAGGTCACAGAATATTACATTTTTGTTTCCCTTTGAAATCTGTTGAGTGGTGCCTCTGTAGGCCACACCATCTCAGCACTCTTGTCTTCTGTCGCCTACTAGAATGAACATTAAGCTCCATTTTCTGCTTTTAACTGCTTTTCTAGTCCAAAGTTCCAAAGCCTTTTACATTTCTCCCCCAAACAACCCAGATCTACGTACATATGACAGGACTGGTTACCACAAACATAGCCAGTGGAATCTGCTCCGGGCTCTGTCGACACTTAATTCTGAGATCACATTCGGTGCAGGGGAGAATAACAATTCACATTCAGACCTTTTCATATCACCCACTGTGCTGTTTGAAGTTCTTTTGTAGCTCAAACTCTCTCAGAGGGAAAAAAAATTAAAAAAATAAGTAAATATCAAAGAGAGGGAGAGAGAAAAGAAAAGAATCGGTACAGTATGAAAACTTCAGGGATGCCTTGGATGTTTTCATGCCCTGAATAACTCCAGACATGACCAGAGAGAGGTTCCCAGAAGATCGGTAGTCTGAGTCCATGGCTGCCATATTCCATACTCTTTTGGCTCTGTTCTCGGCGAGATGCCTCTCTCTGTGCTGTCAGAATGGCTGTCAGTGGCTTCCTACCAGAGTAACATCATATGCACTGGGAGAATAGCAATGCCTCTCTATAATGGTACAAGAAAATAGGGGATAGGTGCATGTGCCTTTCTGTTTCTGGCTTCAGCCTTGGTCTTAGATACAGTAGCCCCCAAGATGCTGATGCCCAAGAAGAACCATATTGCCCTCTATGAACTCCCTTTCAAGGATGAAGCAGTGGTGGAAAAAATATATCCACCTCCCCAAACACCCAAAGCTGGCAGACAAGAATCTACTCCATCTTCATGTCATGAAGACCATGCAGTCTCTCTAGTCGCCAGGCTACAGGAAGGAGCAGTTTACCTGGAGACATCTCCACTGGTACCTCACCAAGAAGGGCATCCCATATCTCTGCCATTACCTCCACCAGCCTCCCTAGATTGTGCCTGTCATCCTTCACATACCCCTGATGCTGACAAGAAAGCCAAGGCTGGGGTTGGCTCAACAATGTTCAGAGGCAGCTTTGGTCATGGATATGGTCAGCCACTTCAATGACGTTGGAGGATATTGTTTTGTGTTGAATAGACTTAAAAATTTTTTTAAAGTAAAATGGAGATAGGGCTGGGGGGATGGTTCAGTGAGTCCTTAAAGAATTTGCCACACCATGTGAGGACCTGAGAGTTCAGATCCCAGTAAAGCCACGTGCAGAATACTCATCTGTGTCTGCAGTGTTCTTACAGTAAGATGGGAGGCAAAGACAAACAAACCATCAGCTTCTGACAGGCCTGGTGTATGTTGCAGTGAATGAGAGACCCTGCTTCAAACTAGGTGAAAGGCAAGCCCTAACACCTGAGCTTGTCCCCCCCCCCCCAAGCTCTATCCATCTGCCATGGTAGCTGTGTGCCTTCACTCTCACACACAGATTGTACACAGATCGTACACACTCACAGGCAAGGAGAAATGGAAGGAAGGAAGGGAGGGAGGGAGGGAGGGAGGGAGGGAGGGAGGGAGGGAGGGAGGGAGGGAGGGAGGGAGGGAGAAAGGAAGGAAGGAAGGAAGGAAGGAAGGAAGGAAGGAAGGAAGGAAGGAAGGAAGGAAGGAAGGAAGGAAGGAGAATGAAACTTATTTCTCACTGGCAAACACTAGCCAAATACTGTAGCTGTAATAATCATTGACTCACACCTGTCTGATAACTGCCTAGGGCCCATGCAATGGGATCAGCCTCACTTTGACTCCATATACTAATTTACAATGGCTATCAAAACAAGGAACCACAAACTAGGTAATTTAACACCAAATACCTATTTCCTCATGATTCTGAAAGCTACAAGTCTGAACTCAATATGTCACTTGGGGCTTATTCTGAGCCCTCATGCCTGGTCCATCCATGATCCTCTTCCCCCTGGGACTTCATGTGGTCGGAGTGTCAGTCCCCTAACCTCTAAAGAGGACATGATTCGTATCAGGGTCTACTGTACCAACCTTTCTTTAGCGTGCATGTGAATGGTGGAGGGGTATAACTCAGCCTCTTGAATGTAACTTTCTCAAAAATTTAAGATGTTAGCAAGGGAGCGGGACATTAATGCCAGGTAGGCAAAGGCTCCAAGGCCTGCCATTCCTTTTCAACCTCTGCAGATCCTGTCCCCCACAGACTCTGTGATGGGACAGGCCTAGGGCCTCAGGAATGCCCACGCATGGGCGGCTAACACCTTCAGTCAACAGGGCTGGGAAGGAATTTTAATGCTCTCAAATCATGTTGCTTAAATGTTCGTCAGGGGATTTAAATAGATCTTACTGGAAGAAAAAAAAACCGACTGTGTGGTTTTTAAAAAATGAAGAAGTTTGTGATTTGTGTGTTTGGAAATGCTTGACTCAAATTAGACAAGTTTCTAGACCACAGAACTTCCAAAGGCCTTTTAATATGTGAATAATTTTTGTGAAGCTCCAAGAACGAGCGTGTAATCTGAAGAATGTACCATCACTCCAGACACACATTAGAGAAAGCTTCTTCACGAAATGCTATTCACATATGGGACATAAAATTAAGTTTTGATTGGGCGAAGGAGACAGGACAGAGGCTAACCTAGACACCAGAAGTGTGAGAGGCTGGCTTTGCCAATTCATCAACACTCTCAGCCTATTCTGGTGCTGAATGGTCACGTGTTTATGTCCCTCCAAGGCCCCTGTGTTGAAATATTAACCCCCCCCCCCAGTGTGATGGTATTTGAAACTAGGGGCTTTGGGTAGTAATTAGTTCATGAGAAAGCCCTTGTGGGTGGGATGTGTGTATTTATAAAAGGAGGCCCAGAGAAATGGTTGCCTTGCCCTTTGTCCATCTGAAGACATAGTAAGAAATACTGTGTATGAACCAGGAAACAACCCCTCACCAGACACTGAATCTGTGGCCACCTTCATTTAATATGTCTTAGCCTCCAGAACGATGAAAGAATACCTTTCCGTTGTGTGTAAGCCAGCCAGCCTTGAGTATCATGTTTACCATCCTGAACACCGGCATTCACACACTCAACCTCGGCCCACAGACAGCAGGAGGCTTAGGAAGGAAAGCCAGCAGAGGCTGGCTGAAGACAAGAGTGAAGAAAATGGATCGGGATAGAAGAAGAAAAGAGAAGCACTGTTCAAAACACCAAATGAATGCGTTTCGGTAAACTCAGGTAAGAACTGTGGTGGACCGGTCTATGGAGATGCATTGGATAATTCCGGGGTGGGGGAGGGGGTTTAAATTAACTACTATTAACTGTATTAACTACAGCTTCATTGCTGTAAGAAAATATCTGATAAAAGTAACTCAAGTAAGGAAGGGTTTATTTCGGTTCACGGTTCAAGGAGGAGTTCATCAGGGCGGCGAAGGTGTGGCATCAGGAACGTGAGGCAACTGTGTGTCATGTTGCACAGTCCAGAATCAGAAAGCAGAAAGCTCCAGATACCCAAGCTCCTCTTGCCTTCTCCTTTGTATGCAGCCTGGGACCCCAGCGCATGGAATAGTGTCACCTGCATTCAGGGTGGGTCTGCCTGCTTCCATTAACCCAACCTACATAATTCCTCCCAGATGAGGTCAGAGAATTGTCTCTGAGGTTTTTCTAGATCCTGTGAAGCTGACAATCACTACAAGCCCTCACAGCCACCCTGGAACTCTCTGAGCATCATTTGGATGTCTCTGGTAGACCAGGAAGACCCTTTCAGCTGGGTAAGAGAGCTAAGAGAACCTGGAAGCAATTCAGAAAGAAGCTACCTGTCTGCCTAGGCAGCCGGTACTGGTGCAAGGTACAATGCACATCCAACAAAGACCAGCTGATGTGCAGAGCCAGTTCGCACCCTTAAAGTTAGAATCGAGCTTAGCCTATCAGAACTGTCCCCCTCCCATAATCCTCCTGCCATTTCACCAAGGAACTAAACTGGAGCCTGCAGCGACAAGGACACTTAGAGCATCTTTCTGACACATTGAAGCTACTACTAAAGGTATACCTCCCAGGGATTCCCCTAAAACATACCATGACTCAGATCCTGGCATTTCGTAAGTCATCACCTCTGACCCCCTCAGAAAATTAGCAAGTTTGCAAAGACAGCTGGCAGAATTCATGCCTCAGTGGTGTTGTGAGTTGGATTGTTTGCTAAAGAATACTAGGATTCCAATCAACCTTCATCTAAATCATGAAGGGGTGGGGTGGGGGTGCGAGCCCCGTGTGGGCAAGCCCTTGTTATTCGTCCCTACTTAGAAGTTCTCCAAGGGATATAAGGAGTTAGTTAAACTCCAGAAAGAATAGAGATGAATAAAAGGATCTTCCATTCCAAGCATCATAAATGCTAAACACATGTTTTGCAGTTCAATGGTTTTAGAATATTTTCCAACATGACCTTTATAAATATTTGTGTGTCCCTCCCACTCCAAGCAGCCAATGACCTGACCATTGGATGGAGTCCCTGGGGAGACAGAATGAGGAAGTGCTCTCAAGTGTATGAACTAAGTATGCCCCAGAGTAAGTCAGCCCCTGTGAGGACACATATTACCTCCTCTGGGTCATAACACTTCCAATTAGATGCTAATGAATAACAGAGCAAATTGTTCAGCATGAGGGCTGACAAGATGGCTCAGTGGGTGAAGGTGCTTGCTGAAAACAAACAAACAAAAATCTCCTGGCAATCTGAGCTCAACCCTCAGGACTCACAGAAAAGTAGGAGAGAAGAAACCCACAAACTTGTCCTCTGATTTCCACATGCACAGTGAGGCACACACATGCTTATATTCACACACACACACACACACACACACACACACACACACACACTACACACACACTACACACACATACACACACACAAATACAGAAATACATCTTAAATATAAATTTACTTAATTAATTGTTCAACATGTCCCAACGAAGAAAGAGTTTTACAATGTTAGAGAATCAGAGGGCACCCCAGAACAGGAGAGAGCTTTGAGGTCTGTCTACTTCAAAACACCCCCTCTTATAGATGGAGCAGATGTAGTGGGAATATGGGATGGGAGAGAAAAATACAAAGTTGGGCTCATATTATACACCACTCTCCCTAATCATTTGACTATGCCCTAAGACTCCCCAGGACTGCCTGTTTTACATTTCTGGTCTTTTTTCCCTGACCCCACATTTCCTTCTCTGCCTCTTCCAGGTAGGAATATGGTGTTCCACAGTACTCTTTCCAACTGCCTTGCATCTCAACACTTCCCTCCCCAGCCCAGAGCACACGTCCCATATGTGTCCCTGGTCAAGCACTCGCCCTCCAATGTTCTTCCTCCCTTCTGGGTGAGGAGGCCTGACTCCCCCTGGCTGAGCTCACTGTTTTCTGTCTTACCATGGGTCATCACCAGTGTGTGTTACTGAATACCTCTCAGCATGGAATTCTAAGCATTGACTTGCTTGTCTACTTACACTAAACTCTGATCCTTATACATTGCCCAGTACACAGACATCTTCAGTCGTCTGCTGTCTGTCTCACTTCAGATTCCCATTTCATTGTCATCCACATCTGCGGGACATTGGGCACATGCACAGACAGGCTGGTCTCCAGTAGAGTTGAGATAATGAACCCTGGGACCCGGAGGTGATAATTTAACTTCATGGGACAGAAGGAGTTCTCTCATGCTCCTGGAACTCTGGCTCCTGCCTAAGTTACTGCCCCCACAGCCCCCACAAGAGGAGCATGGTTAGAAGTCATGTAGGCAATGTCCCAAGCTTCTGACCTTCAGGCTAAACTCCTTCTCAGTGACCTAGGAACAGAAAAGATAGCAGCATACTTTAAAGGGGGCTGTTTGGCCCCTCCTTGCTCTCTCTCTCTCTCTCACTTCTCTCTCCTCTCTCCTCTCTTTGTCTTCTCCTCTCTCTTACTCTCTAGCCTCCCCCCTCTCTCTCTCCTTCTCTCCTTTCTCCCTGCCTTTCTATAACAAAGCTCTAAAACCATAGTCTCTGCTCATCAAGGTCTATTGCACTCACTCTCGCCTGTGTAGGAACCTCTCTTCCCTCAGCCCTCTCTCTCATAACCCCAGGCTACAGGGTGTAACCCCGGGGTCCCTTTTGGTTTTGGGGGCTAACCCTTGTCCACCCCCTGTCAAGTGGGTCAGAGGCTTAGATGCCCACCCAGGCCTGAGTGGAAAGCGTCTGGCAGCCCTCCCAAGTCTGCCTGTCCAGAGCATAGGTGGAACTCTGGCCGGACGTGGGCTATCCTCCATCGCCCCTCTTTCCCAGGCCCCTTTTTAGTTCCCACACACATCCATAGTTTTAAGTCCTCTACCTTGCATCATGCAACTCCCTGCTGTGCATGTCACAGGTATCTCAAGTCTCCGTTGTTTGCCACTGTGCCTCTTGCTCATCCATGTAGCATCCCTAACTCTACTCCTGGGCTTCAGGAGTCCACTGCCCTTGTTGCTTTCTAATACTCTTGCTCCCTGACACACACAAAATCCTCAGATGTTCATGAAGATCCTGTATTAGGATTCTCTAGAGGGAAAGAATCACTAGGATGACTATATATTCTAAAAGAGGATTTATTAGACTGGCTTACTCTATAAGGACTGGGTAACCCAACAATAGCTATCTGCTCTCAGCATGTAGACCTTTGAAGGACACATATCCAAACTGTGGTAACTCAAATAACACTTAGGGGACATCAATTCCCTCTAACCAGATGTACTAGTTACTTCTCTTATACTTGCAACAAAATACTTGATGAAAATGTACAAGGTCTTAAAAGTCCCTCTGCCAAAGACAAGAGCCTACTATCTTTTAATTTAGCCTTGGGCAGTATAATAATTTGAATAAACATGGCAACATAGACTCATGGGGAGTGTGCTCCTAATATTGGGAGGTGTGGCCTTGTTAGAGTAATATAGCCTTGTTGAAGGAAGTGTGTCATTGTAAGGGGTGGGCTTTGAGGCCTCAGATGCCCAAATCAGACCCAGTGTGACATTCTCTTCCTGATGCCTGCCAATCCAGATGTAGAACTCTCAGCTCCTTCTCCAGTACCTTATGTGCCTGCATGCCACCATCCTTTCTACCATGATAATAATGGACTAAACCTCTGAAACTGTAAACCAGCCTCAATTAAATGTTTTCCTTTGTAAGAGTTGCAGTGGTCATGGTATCTCTTCACAGCAATAAAACTGTAACTAAGGCAAGTTCTTAGGATAAGGGCAGAAGGCAGCCAGATTCTTTGCTAAACTCTCACAAGAGCAGTCTCTAGCCTAATTGCTGTCAAAGTCCTTGCTTTCCTCTGAAACCTTTTGGTCTGGACCTTGCTCTGCCTCACTTTATCCACAGCACTGCCATTTAACAGGCTTCTACTAGAATGGCTTCTTAAGCCACGCTCTCCTGGTCCAATGCCCCCAAACCTCCCATATTCCTCCAAAAAATAGGATTTGTTGCATGTTCAGTTCTTCATAGCAACATCCCACTCTCTGCCACTGACTTAGCTGCTGCAATAAAATGCCACAACCAAAAACAACCTATTGAAGAGTTGATTTGAGCTTACACTTTCAGTGAGTCCATAATAGCAGGGGAGGCATGGCGACAGGGAGCTGAGAAGTAACATCCTCATGAAACTCTCAGAATCACAAATTGCCCAATCGTATACCTCTGCCAGCAAGGCTGCACCCCCTAAAAGTTTCATAATTCCCAAACTCCATCAAACCTGTATTTAGTAAAGTTTTTACTTTTTTTAAATTCTCTCCCTCTCTCTCTTTCTCCCCCTTCCTTCCTCTTTCCCTCCCTCCTTTTTTCCCTCCTTCCCCTCTACTTTCTCTCTCTCTCTCTCTCTCTCTCTCTCTCTCTCTCTCTCTCTCTCTCTCTCTGTGTGTGTGTGTTTACATGTTTATGTTTGTATGTTTGGGAGGCAGGGGCAAGAGGTCAAACTTGAGAGTCTTCTCTGATCAACATTACATCTAGTGAAAGGGTCTCCCACCCGACTTGGAACTCATCTTCTGGGCTAAGCTAGATAGCCAGCAAAATCCAAGGTGCTTCTACCTTCCCACACACAGTGCTGGAATTATAAGCATAGAGTACTGTTGTTAAGCATACACTACTGTACCCAGTTGTTTATATGTACATATTAGGGTTACAAGCTCAGGTCCTGCTTGTATTGTAAACACTTTACCCACTGAGCCAAATCCCTAACCCAAATTTTTGTTGCAGCTCCATGGTCCATACTCATCTCAAGTCACACAGGCAAGAAATAGTAGAGTTGTCTTTAAAACAGGGATCTAAATCCTTCATTTGATTTTTCCCAAGTTTCTGTTTAATGACGTCTTTCTCACTTGCCTCTAATTTCCCTTGCCTATCTCACCTTGCCAAATGAAAGCTTGAAGCAACTCATACACACATCATAAGTCATCTTCCTGCTTCCCAAGATGCTCATGGCTCTACGTAAGGTTATTCTGGCCCAACCCTCCTTTTGAGACTATACTCACACAATGCCTCCTCTGTGAAAGACACCACACATCCTGAGCAGCCTATCCTCTGTGCTGTTTTCAGAGGATCTTTTCCACACACTTTATTATTATAATTACATGACGCTATATAATTATTTATTCCTATGTCATCTCTCCAACTAAGCTACATCCTTCTGGTACAGTATCTGACACATAGAGGAGAAAGAAATATCTAATGAATAGAAGACAGTAGGAGGATGTAGGTGTCTGGTGAAACCAAACACTAGTTCAACATTCACTGAAGAGTATTATTGTACTACTGTCCTTTCTATTTCCTTGATAGAACACTCTGTCCAATACACTTGAGCAGTAAAGGGTTTGTTTGGATTATACATCCAGGTCACAGTCCATCATTGAGAGAAGTCAGGGCAGGAACTCAAAAAAAAAAGAATGTGAAACAGAAACCATGGAAGAGTACCACTTGCTGGCTCATGTTTAGCTAGCCTTTGTATCCAGCCATGACCACTTGAACAGAGAATGGTGCCACCCTCAAAGAGCATCAATTAACAGTCAAGACAACCCTGCATTGGCATGTTCACATGTCTGTCTGATCAGGGCAGATCCTCAAGTGAGACTCGCTTATTGAGTGACTCTGGTCTGTGTGATCTTGAGTATTAAAGCCAACTGGGACAGTTGTGTTAGGTTTGACCAATGTGCTCACAAGTGAATACAAGAACTTCTAACTACTTTATTAGTCTCCAGTTCTCCTCATTCCAGCCCAAGGTAGAGCTTTTCACATGAAGGAAATCACTAAATTTTGACAAGTATCTGCTGGCTAAAAATATAAAGAGAGAAATAATTTAGCTTTCTACCCGTGCTCTTATTTCAGCCAGTAGACTTGGTCCCACACACTGAGTTAAGTAGCCTCCTGAATAAATAACATCATTGGAAATGGCATTTCCATTGTGAACTTCATAGGTAAACAGGAATCCCAGGAGATGAAAAGTGGTCCCCTCTTTAAATATTATGGACAGAATAACCCCACATATTCTCATGTGGCATTAGATAAAAGAAACATTAAGATGTTTTGGGAGGGTTCAAGTCTCCTTATTGCCTATGTAGCCTTGCCCCTTAGGGAGACTTTCGGGCAGCAGTCACTGGTCCCAGAAGAAGCCTCAAATCACCTCTTCAAGGTTTAGATTAGGGTTCTGGATCAGGCAAGGCATTTGCACAAAACCAGCTGTTAAAGATTTTGCATAAACCTAACAGCCAGGATTAAGAGAGAGAGAATGCACTCCAGTACCAGGTCATATCATGCTACTTCGTGACTTGCAGATAGATAACATGGATGTACAGAGGCATAGAGTTCATGGAAAGCCAGTGTCTCAAGACTCAGAAACAAACAAACAAACAAAGAAACACTGTTGTGGATAGCCCTGGGGCTAATTATATTTGACATTAATTCTGTTCTCCTGTGAGGGGTTTCGAACAAGAACTGAGTCAGCACTCAGGTGGTTTCCTATAAGCCTGCTTCACACCTTAATTTGTAAAATATAGGAGAGCTGATGATTGGACAGATAAAGAGAGGTGGAGCAGACGTTGAAGACAGAGAAAATGGAAGAGGGAGAGGATAGAGAGGAGGAGGAAGACGAAGAAAAGCAGAGCAGAAGCACATGGCCTGGAGAAACTGCAAGTTCTAAGGGGTCTCAGAGATGTGGAAGATGGTAGTGTAGCGGTAGATCTGCCCAATCTAGGTGCACAGCATATATTCATGGTGAGTGTGTTTTCATTGCTGGGGCATATTTGGGTTGGAGATTTACCACTACAACAAACAAAAAACAGGACCTACCCTACTTAGCAGCACAGCCAAAGGACTCAGGCTCAGTCCATGTTGAGTTTTTGTACCACAGATCTGTATGGCTGACCTAAAAATGTTTCAGGACATCTTGTTCTATGAAGAATGCAGGCAAAGCCTAGGGTATTCTGAGAAGAAATTTCTCCTGGTCTACACAGAGAAGGAGGTCATCTGGGTCGGCCATAGTCATCCAGGTAGTCACCCTCCTACCCACCATATTCACTTCTAGTAAAGAGTGGTAACTTCACTCTAGTTATCCATGTTTTCCAGCAGGAAGAGGGTGAGCTAGGAGGGATGATGTGTCTTCCCTGGTCCTTCACAGTCAACTTGTCATCCTCACCCCCAGGGAACTGGGTCTTTTACCATGTGGGAAACATGACATCAGCATTGCTCTCTCCCTCCAAGGAGGTGCTTCAGCTAGTCACAGAGAAGCCTCGTGACTGCTTCTTCTGAAATCAGTAAACTCGTATTACGGGCCAAATTGGTGTGTTCACATAACCAATGAAGTTCATAAAATAACTGATAAACCATTGCCCTCATCCGGCTAAATTGATTGATTATTTTTTACAGTGTGTGGATAAAATACACCACTCAATAGTTGGCTTTAGTTTGCAAGATGATTTTATGCGGTGCTAACAAAACTATACCTCTCGAAACCAACAAAATAGTAATAATGAAAATAGTTTTGTTCCATAAATCTTTGAATAAATAAGAATGAAGATTTGTCTTAAATAATAAATCTCTCCGTTTATATGAAATCAACATTACCAGAAGCCCGTGTCTTTCCTAAATTCAAGAAGTCATATTTTTGTATAGCTAGAACAATTAGTTTCCTATTATATTGTCTGTACAGATCATTTAACTTTAAGAGAAGTTCTTTTTATGGGCCTTCACTTTAATCTAAATCACTGCATTGAGCCGAGACACATGGATTCATTTGAGTGAGGATGATAAATGTTGTTCTAAAAGGGATTTCACTTAAACAGTCTGGAAACTACATTGGGGAACTTTGGGAGATAGGATCCTGGCCATTGAAAATGAATTCAGCAAACCCAAGGCAAGAGCCCATATATAGGGGATGCATTCAAAAGACACAGTGATGAACTCTATTGGTTAGGTTGTCATGAATGAGCAAGGTGGTTCCTTTGAGTATTTTTTGTTTTGTTTTTGTCTTGTTTTTTTTTTTTTTAGTGTTGCTTTTATATAATGTTATTTCTTCCGAAAACTCCAGCATCAACAAAGGTATGAGAAAGCTCTATTTGTATATATATTATCTAATCTATACATAAGAAAATGAACTGTGAAAGTAGAGAGGAAGCAAGCAAGAACAAGAGAATGCAAGAAAGAAATAGAGTACACTACTGGAAAACACTTCTTCCTTAATAATATTCACCTACTTTGTTTGATTCCCAATCATATAAATAAAGATAATATAAAGTAATATATGTGGTTTGTAGCCAATGATATGTGCAAATGTGTAAATAAGTACACATTTGGGTACACTGTAACAGGTAGAAAAGAGAACAAGAAAGACTAAATATTCGTAGGTGAGGAAGGACTGCCTACAGGTAATAAACATGAGCTGTGCGGTAGGATATGAAGCTAACTGGTTTTGTAGTTCTGATATGGATTTTTCAGGTGTGGTGGTAAACAAGTTTATAAAAAAAAAACATTCAACAGTGAAAGGGTAAAATCCTGCCTCAAAATGACTTTTCTAAGTACAAAGTTTGCTGAGAAATATAGAGTTTTGGTCTGGTTAATTTTGGTGTTTGACGCTTATTTTATATGTAAATCATTTTATATATAAAGTTTATTTTAAAATAATACAGTCTCAGCACACATATAACGGTCTACCTGTGGAATCGTGTATAAAGCAAAATTATCTATATAAAATAAAACTCAGGTAGTTTCTAATATGGCAGGCAATATGAAGTTGAGGAACATCTGCTTTCTTTTACAGTGATCAAAACAAACAGAACATGAAATGGCGTCTAATGCTGGAAATATTAGATTTGATCCAATTCGCGACTTAAACAGTCTTCCTATTAGTGATATTGCTCGGTAGCTGTTATTAATTCCTTTCATTTCTGTATGATTACATACTCCAACAAAAAGCATCCCTAAGAAGGAAAAAGCTTATTCACCTCACAGTTCAATATCACAGTCCTTCACTGTGGGAAAAGTGAAGTTATAGTCTACCATTGTTGGAAAGTTGAGGCTAGAACTAGTTGCAGCTAGTCACACCCAGCTGAGAACAAAGACCGACCGAATTCCTATGTGCCACGCTTGCCTGACTTAGCTCATTTTCTTCTCTTTCATAGAGTCCAGGATTCAAACTAAGGGAATGGTGCCACCCACTTTTAGGCTGAGCCTTCCCACATCAATTAACACAATCGAGGCAAATCCTGAAGACAGTCCCATGGGCCAACAAAATCTAGACAACCCTTATTGAGACACTCCTCCCAGGTGATTCTAGACTGTCAAGTTGACAATAAAATTAACCATCATGGTGACCAATATGGCTGTTTATTTCAAATATCAAATGACAGATAAATGTAGAAACCTGACTGTGATCTGCAGCTCCCAGGATAGGGGGGAAGGCTGTCACTCTCAGCAGTAGAAGGAAGTTAAAGCTGTTTCACCTTCTAATTGCATAACCTATCCCGGGGCCATGTTCTAATGAAAAACATCTGACTTATGGAGACAGTGTCTACTTTGGATTAAAATAACTAAAAGAAAACTTGGTAGACTGTGAAGGCAAAATAGAAAACCAGACCTTATCCAGCAAGAACATAGTCTGCTACAGATAGGACATTTTTGGGTCCTGTCTAGATGCTAGGAAAATGTCCTGCCCTGAACTCTCAGGTCTCTTATTTGCTGCAGGTGCTTGGCATCATTGATGGGGTCTCTTCTGTCATCAGCTCTGTGTTCATCTCATGGTGATGGTGGTAGTTGTACCACAGAGAGATTTCTAGTCTCTTAAGGCTATTTGGGGAACAGATAGGCAGTTGTTTTTTGTTTGTTTGTTTGTTTTTGTTTTTTGTTTTTGTTTTTACCTTAGTGGTTATGATGGAAGGGATGGGATTTACTCTTTAGAATCTCTGAGAAAGTCGTTTTATTATTGAAAAACCGAACGTGCCCTGCATTGTTGACTTCTGAACTATCTTAGGTGACATAGGTCATCTACTGTGATTGAGAGGATATGAACAGAGTCCCCAGTTAGTTACAGTCACATGCTGAAGTAGAGAATTGCTCTTGCCACAACTGCCTTACTGGGTTTGGCGTGTAGACTGGGTCAAGGCAGGAGAAAACGAGACAAAGACCATGTTCTTCAACAATCCACACACAAGTCCAAGACAACATTTTATTTCCCATAATATTTTTTAAAATGAAAAAAAAATGCCAATTAAGGGCCAGGTGTGGTGTGTATGTCACTAATTACAGTGGAAAGTAGAGGTAGGCATAGCCTTTCGAGTTCCTGGCCAGCCTAGTCTACCAAGTGAGTTCCAGAGCTACATAGAAAGAACCTCCTCCCCCTTAAAATGTTGATTAATAATCTAAGTGTGGGAGTGTACCTGCAGTCATCATAACACTTAGAACGTGGAGGCAGGAGGATTGTGAGATCAAGACCAGTCTGTACAATAAAATGAAAATCTAATCAATGAGAAATTATTTTATCCTAATCTACTTTAGAAAGCACTTGTCTGCATCTTACTTTAGAGTAAGTAGGAAACAGAAATTTTTTTCAGTATCTGTGTAGGACTTGGATTTGTACATTGCTCTTCATGTACAAGGATAGAAAAAAAATGAAGCATTTGGTTCTAACAAAGATGCCAACCCATAATGATCTCTGTCAACAAGGATCAGCAGCTGTTACAAAATGTGGCTATGGCATATAATTCCCTGGCTAAGTAGGAAGTTTTCATTCCGGTTTTCTCAGGTCATATTTCTGCCCTATTTTGCCACAGCCGATCTAGATAGATCTTGATATCATGAGATAAATCCTTTCAGGTGTATTGAGAATGACTTGTGTGGTGGTATGTTCTTGGGCAGGATACCTTTAAGTCAGATGGAAAAAAAAAATAAACAGCCATATTGGTCACCATGATGGTTAATTTTATTGTCAACTTGTCTTTGTTTTGTTTTTCAAACATTCTCAGTACGTGGTTAGCTGACATCCACAGAGAAGGACCTCACAGAGTCAGAACTCAAGAAGGGCCAACTCTACTTTCCCAGAATGAAGACCCTAATCCACTCAGCTAGCCTCTGGTCAGAAGCCAAGCCAGCTGTGACTCCACTCTGCTCACACCAGCTGCTCCTCTCTGGCCCCAATGGCCTGCACTAGGGTCAGGATCACATGACAGAGGCAACACCTGCTTGCCTAGAGGCTCACATCATCATGGGTGAGAGTTATCCTCGGTTTGTCCAGAATATCCCATGTTGTTAAAACTCCTCCTGAGCCTTGTAGCTGCTATCATGCATGTGTCCACAGTTTTCCCCCTGAAATTGGCCAAGTAGGCTAGTATGGCTGGACAAAAGGCCCCAGGGATCTGCTTGTGTCTGCCTCCTTAGTACTGGGGTTACAAGAGCATACTACTATGCCCAGGTTTTTGTGCAGGGGACCTAGGAACCAAATATGGGTCTATCTGCTTGTAAGGCAAGCAATTTACTAGTTGAGTCATCTCTCTGGCCTGGCATTTCTTTTTCTTAGAAAATGAAACACCCAGCACTTGGTGTGAACAACTAAAACCTTGGGAATTGCTTCTAAAGGTTAGGCTACTCTTCATGTTTTAAATTACTAAAATAAAATAAAGTTCCTGGCTCTAAGAAAGAAAGGAAGGAAAGAAGGAAGGAAGGAAGGAAGGAAGGAAGGAAGGAAGGAAGGAAGGAAGGAAGGGAGGGAAAGAGAGAGAAAGAAAGAAAGAAAGAAAGAAAGAAAGAAAGAAAGAAAGAAAGAAAGAAAGAGAGAGAGAGAGAAGGAAGAAAGGAAGTAGGGAAGGAAGGAAAGAAAGAAGGAAGGAAGAGAAAGAAAGAAAGAAAGAAAGAAAGAAAGAAAGAAAGAAAGAAAGAAAGAAAGAGGAGGAAGAAAGGAAGGAGGAAAGGAGGGAGGGAAGGAAGGAAGGAAGGAAGGAAGGAAGGAAGAAAGAAAGAAAGAAAGAAAGAGGAGGAAGAAAGGAAGGAGGGAAGGAGGAAAGGAGGGAAGGAAGGAAGGAAGGAAGGAAGGAAGGAAGAAAGGAAAGAAAGAAAGAAAGAAAGAAAGAAAGAAAGAAAGAAAGAAAGAAAGAAAGAGGAGGAAGAAAGAGAAGGAAGGGACGGAGGGAGGGAGGGAGGGAGGGAGGGAGGGAAGGAAGGAAGGAAGGAAGGAAGGAAGGAAGGAAGGAAGGAAGGAAGGAAGGAAAGAAGGAAGGAAAGAAGAAAGGAAGGAAAGAAGGTGCTTCTTCTACTAGCACATGAACCTTTCACAAAACAACTCAAGCATCCACCCGTGTTTTAAATCTAGAGCTACTCACTATCCCTGCTTACTTGGGAGACTGGTCACTAGAACTTGTGAATTTCCTGGTCTCTGGCTTCCTATGGTTCCTTCATGCCTACATTCCCAATTTATGACCTCAGAAACTAAAAGTGAAAAGCCATACAAAACTTTAAGACATGGTGATTGTCATCTACTTCATCATGGACATTCACCCTTCCAGGCCTCTCTTTACTACAGCTATGTTCCTTGTCCTCTCCTCTCCTCTCCTCTCCTCTCCTCTCCTCTCCTCTCCTCTCCTCTCCTCTCCCCTTCTCTTCTCTTCCCTCACCTCCTCTCTCCTCTCACAATGTCTCCCAGGAAAATTTACATAACACTTTAGTGATGGTTAATTTTATGTATCAACTTGACTAGATTATGGGATGCCCAGACATCTGGTTAAATCTCTTTAGAAGTGTATCTGTGAGCTTTCTGAAAAAATAAAAATAAAAACAAAAGCAAACAAACAAAAAAGAACCCATGCTGTGACTTAGTGGAATGAGGAAACAGAATGTGCTCTTTTTTTATTAGATATTTTCTTTATTTACATTTCAAATGTTATCCCCTTTCCTGTCTCCTGAGAGGTTCTGCCAGTGCCATGAGGGTCCAAGTAGAAAAGAAGGCATAGAAATGGAGTTCTCCTTCTAATAGCCTAAAACTGAGACTTTGTGCACTCTGAATGGGACTGACCCCACCCACCCTTCTCCTACCTGGGCCTTTGGACTTGAATTGAACCACACAGGATGATCTTTTGATCTCCACCACAGGCAGAAGACCATGGACATCTCAGTCTCTATGAATAAATGAGCCAATTCCTTATTATAAATCTCCTTTTAGGTAGTTATTCATTTGCTTCTTAATCGAACATAAGCTTACACCTCTAATAAACATGTTATATAAATTGAAATTTTTCACATTGAAAAATGCATGTAACACTGTAGGCAAAATACAAGTAACATTGTATATTTTTCAAAACCTACTTCAATAAGAGTTCTTAAATGCTTCAATCTCCCCTGTAGCCTACTGTCCAAAGGTGGGGGAGGAAAATGGCTAGTAGGACAAGGGTGATGAGGCCTTGTTTAGAAGTAATTCCAGGGGCTGATTGCAAACTTTGTTGAGGGTAGTTCAGTCCACTAGAAAAAACACCAAACATGAATTCAGTAGTAATGGCTCAATCCAGAAGAAACCAGCAGGCTCTGCCAAGTGGGAGGAGTCCGCCACAACAGCAAGAAGCAGCCAGGACACCACCAGAAATTCTTTGGTACACTTCTCTCTATAAAATCATGACAAAGAAATATTAGCAAGGAATTCAAAATGAACCAATGTCAAAGAGTTGTCAGCAAAGATCAGCAAGGTGAAGCCCAATGAAGACCAGCAAAGCGAACCAACACCAAAGCATCATCCACTGTCTGTTGGGTTGTACTTACACTCTTTCCTAACATCATGTGTCCCCTCAAAGGCCTACTCCAGCAAAACATCAGAACATATTTGTTGTTTGGTTTTTCTAGACCTAACAACTGTAGTTTTCTGGGAATAGGAATCCCAACTGAGAAAATGTCTCCATCAAATTGACTGTAGGTAAGTCCATGGGGCATTTTCTTGATTATTTATTAACATAGAAGGACCCAGTCCACTATGGGTTGTGCCAAACCTGGGCAGTTGGTCCTGTGTTATATAAGAAAGTAGGCTAAAAATGAGAACAAATACAAAGACATGTAGCCAGTGAGTAAGAGATCTTGAAACACTAAATGGAATGTCTCTACTAAACCCCTCCCCTCAGAGCTTTGTGAAGCCCAGAGGAGAGGCAGAAAGAGTTTAAGAGGCCAAAATGGTGCAGGAAACCAAGAAAACAAAACCCTCTAAATCAACATGATCAAAGTTCATATGAACTCACAGAGACTGAAGCAACATTCGCAAGCCTTACATGAATCTGCACCAGGTCCTCTGAACTTACAGTATGACTTCCAGTTTAGTGCTCTTACAGTATTTTGGGGTGTGTAAATGACTCTTGTGCCTTCTCTTGGGCTTTTTGTGTTTGCTTGCCTTGTCCAACTCTGATGTTGTCATTTTTTTAATCTTACTATATTTTTCTTTGTTGTATTTTATTAGTATCCCTTAGAAGCCTGTCTGTTTTCTAATAAGACAGTAAGAAAGTGAATCTTGATGGGAGAGAAGGTAGACAGGAACTGGGAGAAGTAGAAGGAGGGAAAACAGAAATCAGGATATAGAAAACAACAACTTTATTTTCAATAAAACAGAAAAAGTTAAAAAAGGAGGCTGAGAAAGTCACAAGGAGGCAGCCAGTAAGCAGCACTCTTCCATGGCTCTCGCTTCAGCTTCCTCCTTTTAGCTCCTGGCCTGACTTCCTTCTTTAATGGCCAGTGGTGTGGAAGTGGAAGTGGAAGACAAAGAAACCCTCCCCATCTCAAACAGCTTTTGATCATGGTCTTTTATCACAGCAATAGAAGCCTAAGTAAGATACATATGTAGCCTACTGGATACACACTCTCTCTCTTTTCAACAGAGTAGGACATGGGAGAATGTTGATTTTTCATTAAAGGACAACATGAGTTCAGCAGGGAGAAAGTTCTCATTCTTCTGTTGACGGGGACAGTATGAGGCCATGTGATGTAGCTTACTATGGATTTCTTGTTCCTATGAGAAGAGCTGAATGGTGAAGACAATACTCACTAAGGGTACAGCTCAGGAAAGAGTCTCCTGGACACAAAACACCCATAGTCTTCCCAGTACCTGAGACAGTACAGAAGGAGAGTTTGAGAAATCTTTGACTTCTGTGTTCTATGGCTTCTATCATATAGTTATTGTTTCCTGAGGACAAGGTCTCATGTAACCAAGGCTTACTTCAAATTCACTCTGTATTTAAGCATGAGCTTGAACTGTAACTCCCCTGCCTCCAAGTCCCACATGCTTAGATTACAGGTATGTGCCAACCTGCCCAGTTTTATGCAGTGGTGAAATAGAAATGCAACTTTCCTACATGCCTTTTAAGCTTTCTTCGCTTTTACTTGACTTCTGTATAAAAGAAAAGGAAATGACTCTAGTTCTTTTTGGAAAACCACAACTAAATTCTCTAAGCTTATAGAAAAAAATTAAGAAAGTCCTACAATGTTCTATGAAAAAGAAAAAAAAAATAACGGCGCTCCTTGGTTTCATTTTTGGGTTCTACTGACTTTGTGTGTGTGTGTGTGTGTGTGTGTGTGTGTGTGTGTGTGTACACGTACATACATACATACATACATACACACATACACACATACACGTATACAGGATATCACTAGGTAATTCAGGCCTGCATAAAATTCACAATCCTCCTGCCTCAACCCCCCTACTATTGAGATTTCAGGTGTGTACTACTATGCTTTGATATTTTTTAACTTCTTGTTTGTTTGCTTGCTTGCTATAGTGAGACAGGATCTCACTAACTTGACCTGACTGGCCTGAAATTTACTATGTGCCCTAGTCAGTCTTTTGTCAAAATGACATAAGCTAGGGTGGTCTGGTTAGAGGAAAACTCAACTGGGAAAAATGCCCTCATCAGACTGGCCTGCAGACAAGTCTGTAGGACATTTTCTTGATTGATGATTGATGATGGATATGGGAGGGCTTACCCTAGCCAGATGACCCTCAATTATATAAGAAAGCAGGCTGTGCAAACTGTTGAGGGAAGCAGTAAGCAGCATTCCTCTATCTGTACTCTAGTTCCTGCCTCCAGGTTCCTTCTTGAACTACTGTCCTGACTTCCTTCCATGTTGATGCACTGTGATGTGGAAGTGTAAGTCAAATAAACCCTTTCCTCCCGAAGCTGCTTTTGGTCCTGGTCTTTATCAAATCAAAGAAAACTAGAGTACAGTGTAAACCAGCCTGGCTGAAACTCACCAAGATGCACCCTACCTCTGCCTGCCTCTGCCACCCGAATGCTGCAACGAAAGGCAGCTGCACCACATCAGGCCTTAACTTTTCAGTTTTAGATTTACAAAAAAAAAAAAAAAAAAAACAGTTTTAAATGAGCCAGAAATGATGGAGTTAGTGAACAACTAGTATAGAAGACAAAGAGAACTCAGGAAATATATAGACCTAAAGCTGCTTTCCACCATATCTAACCTCTGTTTAAGAAGCCAGCTCCCTCTACCAAGCACTTCAGTATAACAAGAGGCCATCAGTTCAAGGCTTACCCGCTGCTCAGCTTTTCTGTGTGATCACTGTAATCACCATCAACGTGTAGATACTTATTACCCTTGCCTTAGAAATGTTACCACGGAGGTTTAAGGGAATTAAATGCTTTGCCCAGGGACAAAATGTTGAGAAGTAGAGGAGGGAGAAATGCTGCCTCCAGTCATCTCAGTTCAAAGTGCTTGCCTCTTACATGTCACCACAATACTCTATAACTTATGATTGCGTTATATTTTATACGCACATTTACATCTTAACTCACTTTTACTGTCTTAACAACCCCATAAGTTATTAGACCCATTTTATAGGTGAGAATACTGAAGCCCAAAGAGGTTAAACATTCACTGTTGACCACATGGTTTATTCGGCAGGTCCTGATTTTTATTAACATTGTATGGCACTTTTGGGTTCAATTATCATAATTAAGCTGGCAGAGCAATAACAGAGGGTATCAGCTGCAGCTACATCTGTGACTCTTTAGTGTCTCTTTGCCAATGGCTTCATGGCCAAACATTTCATCCCATCACTCAAAGCCAACCTTCACCCAGCTACAACATATATCTCTGTGTACTGCCAGGCAAGATTGGTGGCCAGGTACCTGCACCTGCTGGGTTGACTGTCTTTGTCTCTGATGGCTTTATGTCAACTTAGGAAGAAAGAGCCTCAACTGGGGGATTGCCCACACCAGCTCAGCCTGTGGGCAAGCTGTTGGGTGCCACCCCTAGGCTGGTGGTCCCGGAGTGCTATAAGAAAGCAGACTGAACAAGCAACAAAGGAGCAAGCCAGTAAGCATCACTTCGTGGTTTTCACTTCAGCTCATGCCTCCAGTGTCCACCTTGAGTTCTTGCTCTGATTTCCTTCAATGTGGAAGTCTATCACTTTGTGATGGGCTGTGAAATAAACTGTCTCCTCCACAAGTTGGTTGTGTTTGTTTGTTTGTTTGTTTGTTTTTTAGGTCATGGTATTTCATCACAGCATTAGATGATCACAGTCTTTAAACCTTTGTCCATGCTCTAGTCTTTCCCCGGGATAACCCCCCTTTGCTCTGTATCCAAATAATTCTCATTGTGTCAATGAAGTCAAGAAGAGCATCCTTTCTCCCATCGGTGAACACTGCCCTAGCCACAACCACACAATTTCTACTGTGTTTATTTCCACTCTCTTACATGTCAGACATTTACAGTTTTATTCTCTTTTTTCTTTCTTTCTTTCTTTCTTTCTTTCTTTCTTTCTTTCTTTCTGTCCATCTGTCTGTGTGTCTGTCTGTTCATTTTGCCATGCTGGGGACTGACCCCCAGCCCCAGAGTTTTGCACATGCTATTCTGGTCAGGAGTTCTACTAGACACACAGCCCCCTCTCTTGTGTTCATGTTCCCCCTCTGTGTGCTTTGTGAAGTACTACCTGCATAAGCTCTTTGAGTTCAAGGGCAAACCCACATCATTTTTTATGCCTTTTCCTCACATGGAATTTGGGCTCTAAAAGTTCACGGAATAATAGATGCTAAGGCAGCACTTGGGTTAACTGAACCAGCAATCCCCTCATTAAGAGAATCTCTTGTCCCTTATTGTTTGGCTTCCCCTGAAAGCTCGCCAGGTCCTCATGACCTTCCTTTGAGTCACCAGCGTCTAACCCTCCTATTTTTCCAGTCTAATTTTTCCACTGACTTGATGTTCTGATGCGCCCTGTGCATATTCTTCATTGGTCTGAACGTCTGCTCTTTCACAAAGCCGAATGTGAAGTGATCCATGCTTTCGCTGGCACAGTCCACACTGCCCCGTCTCCCCCCACCCCACCCCTGTCCTAACTAAGCTATTCATGTGGAGGAGGCTTTTGATCCAAGCTGCAGATATTCAGTCACACTTTACATAACCAGAGACCATGTAAGGTAGTTATATAAACTCTGGTCTTGACTTGAATAGCCAGACAACAGTCTCTGCAGCTTGCATTAAACCATGTTGTCAGCTTCCATTCACTTCTGAAGGGCTGGGTGTCAATGGCATCCTACAATGTCAAAGAGATCCTTGGGCACATCACAGGAGAACAGTTGAGGGCACATAGGCTTAATTTGAATTAAAATGCCAGATGATCTGGGTGTGGTGGCACAGACCTGCTATCTCAGCACTTAAGCAGAAGGATCATGAATGAATTCCAGGGGCAGCCTGAGCTATAGAGAAAGACCTTTTTTTTTTTTTTTTTTAAGTTTGTAAGTTAACTAAGTTGGTACAATTCTTGCCTTGCAAGTATGACAAGCTCAAGTCCATATCCAGAAGCCAGTGCTGGGCAGGAGGAGATGGGCAGGTCCTTGGGGCTCCCTGACCAGATTGCCTAGCCTAGTCAATAAGATCTAAGCCTTTCGGTGAAAGAGCCTTTCTGAAAACTTACAAAACCACACAGATACAAGGAGAGTGTCATGATTTGGATGAGAATCTTCCCCATAGGGGAACCTTTCCACACGTGGTCCCCAGTTGTTGATGTTGTCTGAGTAAGCTTGGGGATGTGGACTTGTTAGAGGAAGCTTGTCACCGAAAGGAGGGTTTAAGAATTAAAGCAAAGCCTAAGAACACTTGCAGCTCAGTCTTCCTGCTCCATCCTTGCAGTGAGCACTGACTTCCTGGACCCTGCTCCTGCTACTGTGCCTGTCATTTGCTGCTATGCCTCTAAGCCACAGTGGACAGGATCATGGGCTTCTGGGTCCTTATGCGTGTTGTGTCCCAGGCCTTTGCGTTGTCATATCTCCTTTAGCCTCTCGTGTATGGTTAACCTTCCTGGGTCTTTGATCTCCTGCTTCTGCTGACACACTTGTCCTACTCATTTTTCTGAGAACGGTATAATTTTCTGGACATCAGTTTGTGCTGTGGTATTGACCAATTGAACAAACCTCCAGGAAGGACACGCGCCACATTACTAACTAGCAACGCAGAGGTCAGGTGGTTTTAGTCCTGGTTGTCTACTGTGGGGGGCGGGGATGAATCTATTAATAAGTGAGAGAACTCATATGTCTTCTATATTGAAAGAGAAGAAGGATAGAAGTGGCCGACCATCCCAGAGATCCTGCTAGTGATGTGGAATTTGGAGAGGTCTTTCTGTCTGGTTAGTAGATGCGTTCATGCATGTTTGCAGGTCACTCATCTTACTCACAAAATGTTATCTCCCCAAATTAACAAGTATCATTCCTATAACACCCCCTTGAGAAGGTTTTAAGGGCTATCCATGGAGAATTAAAAAAACAAAACAAAACAAAACAAAAACCTCTCCATTTGAGAGTGCTAGATTTTAAGCAACAGAATAAGAACCAGAAAAGGAGAGAGAGAGAGAGATTAGACAATACTTGATCTTTGTTACCTCAAGCATCCAAAAGAAAATTAATTCCACAAATGGGTCAACTTTGGAGGTACAGTTATTACACCGGGAAGAAGGCTACTCTCTCTACCTTACAAAGAGTTGATTGGCTTTTTCTACATTCTATGACAAGATAGCCACCAGAAGCAACAGTTAGGGTTACTGTTGCTGTAATAAAATGCCAGAACCAATAGCAACCAGGGGAGGAGTGGGTTTATGTTCATTATACTTCCATATCATAGTGCATTATCAAACGAAGACCCAACAGAAGCCTGGAGGCAGGAGCTGATGCAGATGCCAGGGAGGGGTGCTACTTACCAACTTGTTCTTCGTGGCTTGTTCAGTCTGCTTTTTTAATTCAACCCCAGAACCATCCGCCCAGTGGAGGCCCCATCCACCATGGCCTAGGCTCTCCCATACCAATCACTAATTAAGAACATGCTCTACAGGCTGGCCTACAGGATGATCTTAACTCGCTCTCTCTTCAGTCTAGCACCAAACCCCATGGAATAGAACCACATTCATTCAGGTGGGTCTTCCTTCCTGTGTTAAACTTCTCTGAAAATACCATCATAGACAGACCTAGAGATGTGTCTTCTGGTGAGCCCAAACCCAGACAAGCTGACAATGAAGAACACAACACAGAACAGTCTGGGAAATACAAAGATATAAATGAACAAATAAGTCAAAGATGAAAATTACTTAATAGAAGGAAGTTTAGCAACAACAACAAAAAAGCCATAAAAATTTACAACTATGTAGGCTGGTGCCGTGTCACCTGCCTGTAATAAATGCCTCTCAGAAGATAAAAGTAGGAGGATCATGAGTTCAAAGCCAGCCTGTGTTACATAGTAATATATAAAGATATATGTGTATGTATGACAAATTAATAAAGTATGACTTTTCTTCTATTCTACCACTACTTCAGTAGTAATACGCAATAAAGGTTTGTCTAAAATGAGCGATGAATGTCGGGTATTTCTGGCATGAAAATGTCTCTTAGCAAATATGGAAAACATTTCTGCAAAAGTGACCAGGGACTTGGAATTCTTTTGCTGAGCTCTGTCCTGGGAAAATAATGCAGAAGTGGGAAGAGCTATATGCATTCATGCTTACCAAGATACCCTTGGAAGGATAAGCGCATTATATAGTTTAAAACATTTCTGACTATTCAAAAACATAATAAATAGTTCACATTCTTGTAGCACTTACTCTGAGCCTGAAAATGTCCCAAAGGTTTATGTGATTAAATAATTAATCCCTGTAAAATCCTGTTAGATGGGTAAACTATTCTTGTACCACTTTATAGAGGAGGGAAAGGCGGCAAAGAGAGGTGTAGCAACTAGCCCTGTAATGGGTGGGGTAGGAATAACATTGAATCTATTACTTGGATACTAATCTACATCATATTACCCTCCTTAGAGAAAACACAAGTATGTACAACAAAAACTTAAAACTCTCCCATGATAATCCTAGCAAATGAGCAGCTCATTTCACTCATTTGCATATGCAAATGGAGAATCCTGGTGTGCAACTCAGGTTCGTGTGGCATCTTTTTAGCCTAGAGTTGTAACAAGTTTTCCATTCTCTCCCTCAACTTTCTCTTGTTCTGATACTATGGTCTGCAGAAGTAGATGGCAATGTAGTTAGCCTCTGTCTCCAGCGCCTTTATCCAGTGACATGTTAAACATCTTTATACGGAAATCTCTCTCTAAACTTAGGTTTATTAAAAGGTAAACTTTCAGCTCTTCAGTTCTCTAAAATAAGAAGCATATCGATTTTAATAACATGATTCCTTTGTCCAGAGTATTTTCCCAAAGTCGCTATGCTGATTTGGTTTTCTTAAGCATGTTCTAGGAAGTCCAAAAAGTAAACTTCATCAGTATCACTTTGGAAAACTTTTTCTAATTAAGTGGGGAGAAAACAGTATGTTGTGGCCATTTTGGTTGCAATATTTTGCCCATTAACAGACATGGGATTTTTTCATATATCTAATATTTGATCTTTTGTGTGATTGCTTTTTTACAACATGAAAACAAGCAGACACCGAAGATTGGCACTGACCTGGCAGCCTGTGATTGGTGGAATCGGATGAGTTGGGAGTTGGAGACAGAAGGATTAGAAATTCAAAGTCATCCTCTGCTATGTAGAGAGTTGTGATGTCAGCCTGAGCAGCATGAGCGGGCATCTCAAACACAAAAACAGACCAGTGAGGTAACGCGGTAGGTAGATGGATGCCTGCTACCAAGCCTCAGAGTTTTGAGTATGATCCCAAGGACTCACATGGTGCAAAGGGAGAGTCAACTCCCATAAATTGCCCTCTGTCCTTTACAATGTCACCATGGTAGGTAAACACACACACACACACACAAACATACATGCATGCATGCATGCATGCACCCACACACGTATGCATGTACACACAATAAATAAATAGATAGATGAATAAATAAATAATATTGCTGTTTTGGAGACTTAACTCAGGCCCTTATAAATCATAGGTAGACATTTACCGCTGAACTCTAACCACGGCCAGCAAATCAATTCTATAAGCACAACTATCCTACTCAGCCCTTCGCTACATGTGTTTTTAAACCTTCTGCTTGCTTTAACCATTGTTTCTAAATACAAAATTTCCAAAGGATACCAATGGTAATAATTAACAAATAAGTAGATTATACTTCCTTAATCTCATAGAATATCACAAAAGTATTCCTCAGAATCTGTCAATGATCTGGGAAATGTTTATTTTGTATGCAGTGGGAAAGGTATAAAAAACTGGACGTTAATGTATCAAGGTAAAAACTATATGCATGGCAAAGACTGAAGAAAATGGTCTCAACAATATAAATGTTTAGTATCAGACCTTTCATTGATTGCTTTTTAAATTATTCCTTTTGGGGAGAATTATAGTAAGGAGCTAGTAAGTATTTTCAAATTTATTGTTATTATTATTATTATTATTATTATTTCACTCACTTAGTGGAGTGGCAGGCTCATGTTCATGGAGGGCAGAGGACAGCTTGCATGAAGTTCTCTCTTGTTCCACCATGTGGGTTCTGGTGATAGAACTCAGCTAAAGAGGATTGGCATCAAAGGTCCTTTCCCCTTGACCCATCTCTCTGGCTCGATGATTCTAAAGTTCCAAAAATCACTGATGTTTCTTTTTATCAGAAAAGAAGGAAGGAAATTAATGAAGGGAGAGCAATAAGGAAAAGATGCTCTCAAACATCCGAAAAAGAGAAAGCTAACCGTGCACACAGCAACATCCCTAACTATGAATGCCAAGACAAATCCTCAACCTGCTCTTCTTGCTCTAGCAAACACAGGGCATCCACAATGCAGTAGTGAAGAGTACAAAATGGTCTGTCTCCTCCAGCTCTGTTACGCCTCACCAGAAGTAGCTTCAATCCACTATTCTCACAGGCCAGAGGAACTGACATGATCTTTTCTATAGGTCACAATACTGTGATCGAGAATAGCTGAGAGTCTCAACTTGCAGAGAGCAAACTTTTGTTCTGGTTCATTGAGTTGGAGGATTTAGTCCATATTGCTCATCTCTGTGGCCTTGGGCATGTGGCAGGCCAGCAGGTCATGGTGGGAGCATGTGACATAGGAGGCCTACATCATCTCATGAAGACCAAGAAGCAAAGACAGGAAGGAGACAGGCTCACAAAAATCTCCCTCAAGGGTATGTTCTCAATGCCCTGCCTCCCACGAAAGCCCACCTCTTGAAGATTCCATGATTTTCCAACAGTAGCCTGGAAACCAAGTCTCTAATATATGTGCCTTTGGAAGATATACATACCCAAGCTACTGCATTCCCCCACTTCCAGCTGTTTATAACTCAGCTGCCCCCGGAGAGAAGCTCAAAGGAGGCTGCTTACTTGACTGTGTAAGACCAGCCACTTTAAACCCGTTTGAGTCGGCCATCCAATTTTCTTTTCACCAGGTTTGTTCTTCCTTCTCAGGATATTATTGCCCCTTTGTGACAGAAGTACCATAGCCCTTTATAGATATGGCTGCAATCAACCTTTCTTAAATTGATTGTTGAACCTAAAGCATTTCTCCCAAACTCATGATGTTCCTTAAGGGAGAGAAAGGGGATGAAGGACAGAATTTCAGTCCTCACCATCCTGGGTGGAGTACTGGTTCTTAGCCCTGAGTGTGGCACTCACCTGAACAACATTCTGGTTCACTCAGACGCCAGTGCCTGTAAAAGCACAGGTGTGCAGCCATTGCAGGAATTCTTCCAGTACAATGACTAACCAGAAGACAATGAATACAGGGGTTTTGACTCAGACCCAGGCCCCCTTTGAAGCTGCTTTATCTATAATTAAATAGTCAGTATTAGCATCCTCCCCATCAACCTGCATCTCCACGCCTTCCTTGTCACCAAGGTAGAATTAAAACATATCACCCAGTGTCCCCTCACTAACACAGGGTAAGAGGCAGATAGACTAAATAATATCTCAGAGGCTGTGGCCACAAGCCACAGCCTTAGCATCCCTGCCATTAATAGAAACTGTTTACACCGGAGTGAAAGAGATTTTTAATGGACTCAGTGTATGTGCAGAATAGTGTTAAATCAGTGGAAGATTGAGAAAATATTAGAGGGAATTTGTAGCTACTCTCATAATTAATTCGTAGTGGGTCTTTAATAGGGCAACAAACGAGAGCATCTTTGACTACCTGTTAAGCCAATCAAAAAAATGGGAACGAGGAAAAAAATCACCATCTCAGAGATGATTACTAAATGAGACATTTCACAGTGAAAATTCTATCAGAGATAAATCCAAACAAAAAACCCTATCTTAACAAAGCATATGGCCTGCTGCTAAAAACACTATTAGACAAAAAGAAAAAAAAAGTATGATAATTCCCACATATGAGAGGTTTATCAGCTAATGAGTAAATACAACAGCTTCCTTGATTTAAAGTTGAATGGATAGTGTATTTTATTGCTAATTTATAAGTTGAAAGTTGGGGTTGGGGCGGGGATCAGCAAGAGAACGAAACCTACTCGGACAGAAAACAGAATGAAGAAGTTAGTGACTTTGATACATATTTGTGCAGGAAAATGTCTCAGATCCTGGGGCATGATAAAATGCCTGTTGAAGGAAACATAAAAGGCAGATGATGGGAAATTAAATAAACCCAAATTACGGAATGCGTTCCCCACCCCACCCCCACCCCCCAGTATTGGTATTGCCACTGGGTTGTGGTTACAATGAGAGATAAAGACGTGCAGTAGAAAAGAGGTAGGGTGGGGCTTACTCTTGCTGGAAATGATCCTATAAACAGGCAGAGACATTTATTTTAAATGGCTGCCCTGCCTTCCATGCATTTGTATCCTGTTAACATAAAAGACCAGATATGCAAAAACAAGGAAACCAGAAAACGTAATTAGATTGGTAACTGGAGTTAGGGGTGGATGGGCACGGAAAGACTATGGGTGTGGGGCGGGGAGGAAGATGTTTTATTTTCTGTTCGCAAATCTGTAGTTAAGAGACAGGTTCGGGATAGTTCTGCAGCTGGAGAAAAATTCCTCGGTTTCGTGGAGCAGAGAATGAACTTGGGGAGGTGCCAGGCTCTCTCCACAATCAATGATTAGGAAATTAGTCTAGATGACACATCTGGAAGACCCCACTGAAAGGCTGGCTGGAACACTGAGTTGCAAAAGGACACCAATAGGAAAAATAATAATAGTACAGCCATGGGAAATGAGTCTTTGTTGTGGTCCCAACAGGCCCAGGAGCCCACATACGCAAAACCATCCCCACCTCCGACCAGGAGAACAAACATGGGAATTAAGTCGGGAAGCCAAGTTCACCTTCAGCCCGGGTCTTCCTCCAGCTGTTTGGACAAGTTTATGGCGTGTTGTTGTGTCTGTTAAATATAATTGAGAACGGCTTGCTCTAGGGGAAACGAAGGATTTGATTAACAGGGAGTGTTTCTTCTCCCTTTCTTCTCTCTTGCTTATACAGGTTTTTTAGTTTGTTTTTTTTTTTTTTTAACTGTTCTTTAAATCATGTCATGTTCTGGGGCAATTTCCACTTTCTGTTAGGAACAACCAAATGCTACAGGCATATAGGCACATATTTATGGGTGTGAGTGTGTGTGTGTGTGTGTGTGTGTGTTCTGTGATGGAATAAAGAAGGCATGGAGAGGGCAATGCACCCAAATGTATCTTATTTTAGTACCCTAACCCTAATAAAACTCATAAAACCAAAACTGGATTGGGCTACGAAGAACTCTGAAGAAAGGCCAAGTAGCTTGTTCCCCAGGCTCCCACTGACATCGCTACGAGGCAACTCTAATTTTTTTATTGGTAAGTACATCCTTCCATTCCTCTCTGTGGCTTCTGCTGTGTCACAATTACACACCACTATGAACACCACGGAAGGTAGACTGGGAGAGAGCAGGTGTGAAATCAGCCATCCACCTTTTACAAACCAGGAGTTGTGAAAAGAGCGTAGGACTTACGAGTAAATGAGTTGAGAAAGTCTCAACCAGGGAGGGCAAATGCCACGAGGGTTAATACAACTAGGATCCAGTCACACTCAAGGAAGGAAGGAAGGCAAGCAGTGGGACAATGCTGCTCTCCCTTGAGAACAAACGATCCTGGCTGTCAGCAAATAATTAAATAAATGAATAAATAAATAAATAATATTTTTAAAGATCAAATAAATAGAACTCATAGCTCCAGTGGCAATTTGTTAGCATGTGGAACTTATAAAAAAAGGGCATGATCATCAATTTGGCTGGAACTAAGAGGGAGCTTCTACTTAGTGAAATCCCAAAGAGCACGTGAGGGTTTTTTTTTTGTTGTTCTTGTTTTGGGGGTTTTGGTTGGTTGGTTGGTTGGTTGGTTGGTTGGTTGGTTGGTTGGTTGGTTGGTAGGATGGTTGGTTGGTAGGTTGGTTGGTTGGTTGGTAGGTTGGTTGGTTGGTAGGTTGGTTGGTTGGTTGGTTGGTTGGTAGGTTGGTTGGTTGGTTGGTTGGTTGGTTGGTTGGTTGGTTGGTTGGTTTTTTGCTCAGTTCATAAGTAACTTACTTATCTGATAGAATGAAGAAAATCAAACATTTTCAATACATTCCCTGGCCGTGTGTGTGTGTGTGTGTGTGTGTGTGTGTGTGTGTGTGTGTGTTCTCTCTTGTTTCCTCTCTCTGTTTCTTTCAGTCTCTCTGTCTCTTGCCTCTCTTTCTCTCTCTGCCTCTGTCTCTGTCTCTCTCTCTCCCTCCCTCCCCCCCCCCCCCCCCCCGTCTCCTGTGCCTTTGACAAGGAGTCCCAGGCTAATCTGACTTCCAACTTGCAACCTGCCTCAGCCTTCTAGACTGCCCCACCATACCTGACCTCATAATGCTTAGATATATTATTTTATCTCTCTCATTCCCAGAACTACACCCATCCCCATTTATTTCCACAGAATGGATGCAGTACTACAGCACCTACCTAGTCAGTCTTTGGACCTCTGGTTTATAGATTGCCTGTCATAAGCATTTCCAGGCTTGGAAGCCTCTGTTCTCTTTCAGTATGTGGCAGCACCGTGGATGTGTCTCACAGTACCTGGCTAAACACTTAACCAATCTTTCCCTGAGCACTGTGTTTGTGTGTGTGTGTGTGTGTGTGTGTGTGTGTGTGTGTGCAGCAGGTTCTCACTTGTCTTTGCAACATCCAGAGCATTTCTATAACCCTCTGTTTTGGCAATTTATCTACCCTCACCTACAATGGATCTCACCCTTCCTCCTCATCAGCATTCTATACTTTAGAGTGGAGCTCATCTTGTTCTAAATTTCTTCTATGTCCAGAGAAGACTCAGAATTCCAGAGGCTCAGGACTGTAGGTCTTACCAGGTCATGAGACCCACACTGGCTTTCTTCCGTTGATGTGGATCGTTTGGTTAGTCTCCGTCCATCCCCACCCCCAAACCCCATGCCCTGCCCAGCCCCCAGTGGAAGCCTCTTCTCTCTGAACATTTACTGGCTGCCTCACATGTTCCAGTGACCCTGCAGTAAGAATCTGCTGTCACGATGCTCCTGACGACAGAAGGGGAAAGACGCTGAGGTCAATAAATAGATTCCCACTATGTATACCTCTTTCTGTGCGTCTGGGACACTTGTCTCTGAGGGCAGTAAGAGCTTTCTTCTCTGGCCCCTATTAAGTTTATTGTACATGCTTCAGGCTTTTTTTTTTTAAAGGACTTGCTCCAAGTCAATGAATGTGCCAATAGGAGATTAAGGCTGGAAATTATCTAGATGATCTTTGAATTTCTTCAGTCTTCCAGGAAAAAGATTTGGGGCCAGAGTAACTTCTCCACAGACTATCTCTAGAAGCCAAAGTAAACATTGAGTTGCCTCAACAAGGAAAAAAAAACAAACTAGTGCTTAATGAATGGTATGAGAACAAAGCTTTTCCATGTGTATCTCTTTCTACTTTTTAATTTTATGCAACTTTAGTGAATGACTCATAGAAAACCAATGCTACCAAGCATGGTGATACATGCCATGAGTCTGGGTACTCTGGAGGCTGGGGCAGGTGGATCACTGTGAGTTTGAGGCCAGTCTGGCTTACATAGCATGTTCCAGGAAAGAAAGAAAGAAAGAAAGAAAGAAAGAAAGAAAGAAAGAAAGAAAGGAGGGAGGGAGGGAGGGAGGGAGGGAGGGAGGGAGGGAGGGAGGGAGGAAGGAAAAAGCACTGTTCAGTACAGTCTCAATGACTCAAACGGACAAAACTGAACAATCTAGATTTCTCTAAAGTTGTTGACTCCTGGAGGGTGGATGGTAAAAATGATATTTAATGTGGTCAGAGATGAGGAAGCTACAGGAAGAATGTAGGTGAGAGTATGACACACAGTCATATTTCACAACAATTTTTGGGCTGAGGAGATGGCTCCATCAGTAAAGTGCCTGTCACATGAGCATGGCAACCCGAGTTCGGATCCCCAGATCCCTCACCCCCCCACACACACACACACCCACACAAACTCATGCATGCACACATACATTCTTGGCTATCTCTTGTGTCTGATGGATTTGTTTTGTGTCTCAATCTTCCTACACTGAGACCAGGCTAGGGCACTGGGAATGAAAGACGACGAGAAGTGACTCGGGATTGACTTTGGCTGTCTCTGGTTCAGACCCAGGTACTTTCCTGGCAGAGAAGGAAGTGGGTAATAGCAGGCTGCGGGAAGATCCTGAAGGTTCCCTGACCTCGGCTCAGCCCATTTGTTCCGCTGTCTCTGTAGCAGAGCTCTGCACAGGAAGCCTGAACCATAGACTGAGCCCTACTCTTTACTATTTCTCTGCATCCCACTTGCACCCTGGCACCCCATGAAGAACGGGCTGCTCCTAAACACTGATGCTGTGGTTCAGGGTCCAGTGACCCTGGGGAAATGAGGTAGCAACCTTTTCCACTAGCACACCTGTGATGGTTTGAATACAGTCTGTTCTTTCCAAATGCGTGTTGACATGTGATTGACCCTGTAGCTGTACTGGGAGATCACCCATTAAAGAGGTAGTAATCAGGGGTTAAGACTTCTGGAATGAAATCTTGCTCTCATCGGACTGGGTCAGTTATCACAAGAGCTGGTTGTTATAAAGAAGACTGTTTTTGTGTCCTGGCTCTTTCTGCAGTGAATTGAGGCAGTAAAAGATAGTCACCATCAACATGATACCCATGCCTTTGGGCTACCCAGTGTCTAGAACTACAAACAGGTACATGTATTCTGACAGAGGGGGCTAGTGATGATTCTTTGAGAAGAAACAAATGTAGTCTCAAATGTGTGTCCTTTGTGTACACTGGTCTCAGAAGAGAAGCTTTTTATAGGAAACTACCCTGTTTTCCACCAAGCACTACCAGGCTTGAATTCGATCAAGCTCAGGTTCACAACCTTGGAGTCGTTCAGGCAAGCAAAGACCAGCTCAGACTCTATTGAACGCCTCTTAGCTGTCTGTTTCCCTCTCACCCCGTGTGCTGATCACATTCGGCCCGTTTGCAATGTTCCCACTGACAGACCTGGAAACTATTAAAAACAGACATCCAGATGAAGGCTGAAGCATCTCCGGGCGAGGGATAAACACATTGCTGTGCTTGGCGCTTGCAATCCCTTCAGGTGTCTTTGTTAGACTACTTATGATGCCAGGCACACAAGCGCCCAAATGACTGCATTTACACATTCTCTGGGGTCTTCCAGAATTCACTTTAACTGATTCTGAGATGTCAGCCTTTGTCTTGAGCTGCTGAGGCCTTGAGAAAGGCACACATCTTCATACTGAAATCAGAGCGGTGACTTGTGTACATTCCCACCTTGGAAACACTGGGTCCAACTTTGTGTCCTCCGACCCATACTCAGTTATTATGGAAAGAAAGAGACAAAGTTGGACCAACGTATTAAACCGTATCCCACATGCCTTACCTCATCTCCAGCTTCCTTCAAATACCTTCCACAGCCCACTCACTGTGCAAGCAGTGCTTACACTCCATCACTTAGAAAAATACTGAGAAGGAAAATTGTCTGCCCATGTGTTCAGTACAGACATAATTTTTTCCTATCCACAACTGGTTAATTTCAGGATGCAAACCCACGGGTACAGAGGGCTGACCGTACTTAACAAATGGAATGGATGGCCGATGCTATGCTCCCTCCATACCTGTCCTCCCTCCTTCCCTGTGCTCATCCCCAGCCCAGCATGCCCAGGAACCTTCCTGCTATGAAGGCTTCTGTCTGTTCCCAACAGCTGCAGATCTGAAGAGAGACTTGGGAAAGGAAGTACAAAGGAGCAGGGTTTTAAATCTCCGGTGTGTGTGTTTGGCTTGTTGGGATGAGGGTTTCTTCCAGAATTCCCATGTGCCTGGGGAAAAGACATTCCGAGTCAGCAGATGCCCTACTCTCTCCCAGTAAGCCCTGTGTAGTCATGAGATGAGCTTAGCCTGTCTACTACTGTGCATCCCTGAATACTCCTAATCTCATCACTTCTTTTCTCTGAAAGTTGCATGGTTTAATAACTTTATAACCAGGAAACAGAAAATAAATCCATCAGCCCTCAAAGAGAAGACAGAGCCTTGTCTCTTCACCTACATGTGCTTTCTCTGCCTTGAAAGGGTATTCAAGGTTTTCTTTAATTTCTGTCATTTTGTTAAAATAGGTGATTGGTTACTGACTTCATAGCCTTACAATAGAGCTAGCATTTTCTTTGCTAAGGTTAAGATCATCTTCACATGTGCTTTGCAATAAAGTACTATAGAGGTATGCAGTTATTTCATAAGCTTATGTAGTTATTTTATGAACTGAAAAAATGTAAATAAGAAAACTTATTTATTTCAAACTCTGTAAAGAGAGACAGTGACTACAAGAAACACACAGTCTCAGACATAGGGCAAAAATGCGAAATATTTTCCTGGCCAGTTGTATGAAAATGAAGTGCTAGAGTCATGTGGAGTGTTATGTCACTATGCTCTGGGCACTTTGACTTCAAACGTTCTTGACACCTTGTCCTCCCCTGCCTCACCACCACGCCTGAACATTCCTCAAAGCATGTGCCCTTTGCCTGCTAGAACGTCAGGGTGATATCAAACCACAAGGAAAAGGTTCTACCCAACTCAAGGCTTGGATCTTAGAACTGGCCCACACCAGACATCATTGTCAAAGGCTCTGACTTCAAAAGCCAGGGTTTTATATTTCAGTAGACTGAGCCTGCTGAAGCCCATAAAGTTTGTGACAATAGGTAGCAAGGTGCACAGCTGAGCTGAAATGCCCGGGTGTTGACTCAGGTAGAGAATTGAGCAAGAACGGCAATAAGGTCAGAAGCTGATACTGGCCTCCAAGTGGGTCCTGGTGATCTGATCCAGCCACGTGATTATCCCTCAGGGCAAGTTCTGGGAAGAGAGGAATTGATAGGAATTCCAGATAGGACTCAGATCTGGGGAGACAGAGGTTGCTAGGCAGAAACCTGGGAAGGTGAGGAATCTTGGAAGTCACCTTTACTTGATAGCCTTAGCCCCAAAGGTAGTGGGAAGCCCTGAACACTACTCCACCATACTCTGCTACTTTAAATGAGGAAGAAAAAGGGCCAACAAAGTCCTGAGGCCCAAAGATCCTCAAAAATCACAATGACTTGCGCTCAGAGTTTGTAGCCTACAAGAAGAGTGCATGGTATGATCATATATCACTAAGGGAGAGTACCAGTAAATGTTCTGGGAGATGGGGCGCTTTCTTCTCTCCATCACTGGTAATAGATGGTTCTCCTCTATATCTCGAATATTGCCTCCAGTAATGTACCCCTGACTCAGTGTTAGGCCCAGTCATTAGTAGATCAGGATTTAATTTAAGAATTGCATGGAGGATTGCTTTCATTTTCAAAGGTTTAAGTTCTGGAAACTCAAGTTCTTGGTGAGTGAAAGTTACAAGTTAACACGAAAATAACATAATCAAGAATGTGAAAAATTTCTAATGTCCTCCTCAGCTCAGATGGTTGCTCTAGGGGCTTGCTTAAGAAATGAGCATGAGAACCGGAGAGATGACTCAGGAATTTAAGAACACACTGAATATTCAAGTAGAAGAAATTGAATAAGAAGTTCAACAAAGATCTGGCTGGGAATATCCAAGAAGATGGATGTGTGACCTGAGCTCCAAGTCTTCAAGAGGATTACAGCAGTCAAGCTCCTAAACTGACAAATGCTCTTCTATAGATTCAGGCATAGCTGGTTGAAAGTAATCAAGATAAAAATAAATATCAAAAAAAAAGGCAACACCTATACCTTAGTGTGGTTGTGAACATCTGCAAAACTCAGCCCTCAAAAGGCTAAAATATAAGAATTATGAATCCCATGCAAGCCTGAGCTATATAGCAAACCCCTGTCTAAAATTAAAATAAAATAAAATAAAATAGCCAGCCAGCAAGATGGCTCAGTGCATGAAGATGTGTATACACTGTGTATGTACACACAAATAAGTCAACCAATAAATAAATAGTAATAAAAAGTTAAGCTGCCTATATTAATATATACAGTCTTAGTTTTCCCTAAATTATTCAGTGGAACAACAAAATAAAGTGTTTGCATTGTATTAGGTGGTATAATAATTTAAATATGTGGGAGGTTTGTATACATGCCTATGTCACTCCGTAGAAGGGACTTCAACATCTGTGATTTGGGGTATCCTCTGGAAGTCCCATTACTTGTCCTTCACAGACTCTGGGGGACTACTACTCTATAAGAGAATTCTAGGAAGGAGGACATAGGAATTCCACAGATGTGAGGTCCAGATTATGGAAAGGAACAAGAAGACTTGTTTGAGGAAGCAGTAGGACCAAAAGAGCTGATAAATAACCCTGGAAGCAGGAAATGGGAAAAAGTGGAACACGCCTCTAAACGCAGTTTGTTCCACTTGCATTCCTCACCAACTGTAGAGGTCACCTAGCTACACAATGTGTCATCAGACTCACTCTGGCTTGACTGCAGAGAATACCTTTGACGTGTGGGTGCCAATGGACAGTTGCCTAAGCTAGTTTGCAGGAATTCAGAGGCTGCTTTGTGTGTAGCTCTAATCAGTGTTAATTACCAACCTCTTCACGTGGGGCTGTACAAGGACATGGTGGGTGAGCTCTGCACGTCAGAGCAGAAGCCACATGCAGATCTCACTACCACCACCACCTTCTGAACTTATACAAAAAAAAAAAAAAAAAAAAGAGGTCTGCCCACACACATCTGTAGATGAAAACTGAAATTCCCAAAGTGCTAAAGGAAATTATACACAGCTGTATACAGTATACAGGTTCAGGAAAGGACTTTTCTGAACAGGAATTCAATCACCCAGAAATTTAGGCCAACAATTGATAAATAGGACCTCATAAAACTAATAAGTCTGTATAATAAAAGAATCAAATCAATCAAAAGAATCAAATGAAGCATGGAAGGGTTTGTGTTCACTGTAAAGCTAAGAGAGGACTAGCATCATACTATGCAAAGAACCCAATAAACAGAGTCAAGAAAACAAATGACTCAACTTCGAAATTAAAAATATAAGTGAGCTATAGATCTGAACTGAAAGTCCTCTAAAGGAGAAATAAAAATGCCTAAGAAAGATCAGGGAAAGTGTTCAACATCGTTAGCAATAAGGGAAATGAAAGCTAAAACTAGTTTGAGATCTCATCTTAACCCAGTCAGAATGGCTAGGAGTAAGGAAACAGCTAACAACAAGTGCTGGCACTTGATGCAGACACTATGGAAATCAGTGTGGGTGATTCTCAAACAGCTAAAAACAGATCTACCATGTAACTCAGCTGTTGGACCCCTTGGCATATACCCAAAGGACTCTGTATTTTACTTGTTCAGCCATGTTCATTGCTGCTATATTCAAAATATTTGGGTAATGGGGAAAAAAAACTAAATATCCTTCAACTAATAGAGTGTGAAAACACACTCACACATCCACATTAGAATTCTAGCCATCTTTAAAGAAAAACAAAATCATGAAATTTTTAGGTGAATGGATAAGAGTTGGAAAAATGTGCTAAATGAGGTAAGCCAGACTCAGAAACATAAAAGCTCCATGATCCTTTGCACGTGGGGAGCCTAGCTTTGAATTGTTAGATTTGAGTATAGGACCTGGAATAACCACAGACGCCAGGAAAGAAGAAAGGAAGTATGATAGGGTGTTTGGGCTCTGTACAGGAGGCTAGCAGGGTTCAGGTACTTTGAAAGGAAAGGAGAAACAAGATGACTTTCACTGGGGAGCAGAAGGAAGTGTTATTCAGAGAAAAGGCTGGGGGAAGGGAAAATAGCATTAGTAATGTTTGAAAAGGGAAACCTTCTTAAAGTTTAACTAAAACGCCTGTATTGTATATATTTTAAAGAGTTTTACCACATGGGATGATAATGTTTCCAAAGAGAGGCATCACCATCTATCCAAAAGCCCAGTGCCAGAGACCTCCCTTCAAGTGGCTGATCATGTTAGTTTGAGAGCCTCCCCTCAAAGAACAGGCTACTGTTGTTGCCCTTAGTTGTGTTCTAGAAGTTGAAGATAAGTCCCTTTTGCTGAAGACATCATGTACATCAGACACAGGACTTGATACATACATCTCTAACACAATTCCTTCACCTAAGGCCCAGGGAACATTACTGAAGAAAAGGCAGAAAAAATTGTATGAGCCAGGGACCAGGAAATCTTCTGTGAGATGGTATCTCCTAGCAATGACAGAGAAGCTCCACCCATGATATCTCATCAATATGGCTAACTAAACAAGCCCTAAACAAGGACAACACCAATAGAGAAGTCAACACAGATGGGAAAATCTCAAGAGTTTCCACCCTAAACAAAGAATTATGGCCCACTACAGGATGCTGAAAGGAAGAGGAAATGGCCTTCCCCAGGGTTGAGCACCCTAAGTGGTGATCCAATGCTGACTGATTAGACCAAAAATCATATTACATACAAGTAACACTGAAGAGACTGAACAAGTTGTATTTACATATCCATGCATTTACATATGCAATAATAACAAAGAAAAGGATGCCATGAATGTGAGAGCAAGCATGGGTGACAGAAAGGGTGATGGGAAGGTTGGAGAATGAGAAAGGAGAAATAACATAATTACACTTTAATCTTAAAATAGTCTGTCAATACTTCTTAAATCAAACAAACAAAAACATGGAAGTACAAGACACTTCAGCAGCTTAACTAACAAGCATGGATTTATACACTACCCAGGCTTGAAACATACATTTCATATTCATCATAAATCAAATCTCAACACGTGTCAAAGAGTACATGCTCTATTTGTCAGTTCTTTCACAACACCAAAGAGAGATTAAAATGAGTAACAAAAGAATCCTAACCAAATAAGCAAGAGGCACTTATTTGGAAATTAAAGCCATGCTTCCAAGGAATTTATGAGGAAAAAAAAATGACAGAAATTAGAAGACATGGAAATGGAAAGATAATGAAAATGCACACAAATATGGGATGAGATTAATTTTACAAGAGTAATTTTTTGCATTAAATGTTTATATTATTGGAGAAGTCTGAAAATAGGCAATGTATCCAGTTTTGGAAGTAATAAAAAGTGAGATCAAATAGACAAAAGGCAAAGGAACAAAACAAACCCAATAATGAATTCCATGAAACAGAAAACACACAATGGATATTAACAAAGCCAAAAGTTTAGTTCTTGGGAAAAACTAATTAAGTTGACAATCTCAGGGCTGGAATGATGCCTCAGTGGTTAAGGGCATTTGCTCCATAATCATGAATTTGGCTCCCAGAACCCATACAGCAAGAAAAGTGTACTAGCTACTTTTCTGTTGCTATGATAAAACATAGCTTACTTAATGGTAAGTCACCATTACCAAAGTGACTTCCAGAAGAAAGAATTTGCTTTCACTTGTCATTCCAGAGAAAGAGACTCCAGCTGGAGCAAGAAGCAAAGAGCTGGAAGCTTCAACCAGGAACATGAATTAGAAATAGTGAGCTGGAAATGGGGTGAGGAGACTATAAATTCTCAAAGTCCATGCCCAGTGACATACTTCCTTTAACAAGGTTCAACACCCTGAAAGTTCCAAAACTTCCCCAAATAGCTCCATCATACAGAGACCAAGTACTTAAATACATGCGCCTATAAGGGACATTTGTCATTCAAACCACCACATTCTGCCCTTAGACTCCGTAGGCTTCTGGCCATATCATAACACACACACACACACACACACACACACACACACAATTTTGGCCCACATAGTTTTTAACAATCTCAACACTGTCCAGAATTCCAAAGGACACTCTCTTCTGAGACTGAAGTCAATCTCCCAACTGTGAATGCTTGTACAGCCAAAGGCAAAGGACATATTTTGAACACATGATGGCAAGAGTATACATTTCCATTTCAAAAATGAGAGGTGGGGACATAGTGGGGAAATGCTACCTTAAAGCAAGACCAAAATTCAGCAGAGTAAACCCAAACCCTGTAGCTCCATATCCTGGTATCTTTAGTTCTAAAAGGCTTAGATGGTTCGTCTCTTCCAGCTTTGCTGCCTACAGTGTATGTCTCTCCCCTGAGCTGGGTCCCCTCCTTAGGCACAATTCTCCTCTACAGAGGTGTCACAGGTCTGGCATCTCCAGCCTCTCAGGGTCTCCACTGTAACCCAGGCCTCAGATTCACAGCTTCACAGAGCCTCTCTGAGCATCCTTGAAGGGATTTCCCTGGTACATGCTGCTTAGCCACAGCAGCTCTCTGAAACCATGGATGAGGAAGACAGGACCCCTTCATTGTTATGCAGCTGAGTAGTGTCTGGCCCTGAGAACACACTTGTTTCATCCCAGTGCGAAGTGGAAAACCGCTCCTCAATCATACTCATCTCCTTAACAATTATACCTTCTCCCTTAGCATCTGCTTTGGTTGTAACCTGAAGCTCTTATTTCCCTCTCTGAATTTTACATTTTATATTTCATCCTTTCCCCCTTACTCTTTATCACTGAAGCCATGCATGAGAATGATCGTTAATAACCATTCCAAAGCCTCAATGTTATATTATTTTGAAATTTCCTCTGCCAAAAAAAGATTCCATTACTTTTTAATTCAGGCTCAGACAAGTTCTTAGTATAAGGGCAGAAGGCAGCCATATCTGGGGATCCATCCCATAATCAGCCTCCAAAGGCTGACACCATTGCATACACTAGCAAGATTTTGCTGAAAGGATCCTGATATAGCTGTCTCTTGTGAGACTAGGCCGGGGCCTAGCAAACACATAAGTGGATGCTCACAGTCAGCTATTGGATGGATCACAGGACCCCCAATGGAGGAGCTAGAGAAAGTAACCAAGGAGCTAAAGGGATCTGCAACCCTATAGGTGGAACAACAATATGAACTACCCAGTACCCCCCAGAGCTCGTATCTCTAGCTACATATGTATCAGAAGATGGCCGAGTGGGCCATCAGTAGAAAGAGAGGCCCATTGGTCGTGCAAACATTATATGCCTCAGTACAGGGGAACACCAGGGGGAGTGGGTGGGTGGGGGAGCAGGTGGGGACTTTTGGGATAGCAATGGAAATGTAAATGAAATAAATACCTAATAAAATAAATAAATAAATAAAAAGTCACACCCCTTCCAGTAACACCAAGCTGGACCTGAGGCATGGGCCTTTAGGAACATAACAAATGTAAATGGTGGCTATCCATCTCAGCAGGCACCTCCTAGACACAACTCCCAGAATAGAGGGGAAGGAATCAGAAACACTTATTTTTAAATTCAAAATCATTTTCTTTTTTTTAATGTAAACACACATTTTTCTTTCTACATTTATTTACTTACTTATTTTGTGTGCTTGCGAGGGGAAGGTACCAGGGTCTTTTGAGAGTTGTTTCTCTCCCTCTACCATACAAGTTCCAGGGATTGAACTCAAGTCATCAGGCTTGGTGGCAGACACCTTCACCTGCAGAGCCATCTTCTGCCCCAAACTCACCATCTTTAAAAGCAACCACTGGGTAAGCTACAAGCCTGCCCATGTTTTGTCGATGTGCATTGCCCATGTGCATTGATAAACAAGCTTGAATCACACTCAAACAAAATTTGCTGTTTTCTAGTCAAATAAGTCAGCATCAGTACGTCAATGTGAAAAAATGTAGTGCTCTCTGGATGTGGTAACAGGAAAACAAACAAACAAACAAACAAACAAAACAAAAAAAAAAAAAAAACACTGATTGTGACGAAAAGGTTGGTTTAAAATGTAAAAGGAGCCAGGAGGTTATAGATCGCTTTGTGTTTTTTTACAGAGAAGGCAGAAGCAAGCACATTGACTGCCGGTTCTATTCTACTGCAGGTGCCCAGACGATGCCCTGAACTGTGTTAAGAAGCCATGCAGTGAAATAGCCTGCTTTTGACTTCCTCAATGGAGCTGGGTAGGGATTACCTCCTAACTGAGAAGGATCAGCTTGATGACAAAACACAGCCTCCCATTGGTGCTCATCTGATGCGCATCCTGTGCTGCGCAATAGCTAACTGGCACCGATTCTAATTTCAATGCTGTTATGGAGGCCTTGATTCTCTATTAAAATTGGAAGTGTTAATTTGCCAGTAATCGCTCCACTTTCTCCCATCTCCTCGCTGCAAAGGACAGGCCCTTACTGCACGGATAAAATGTAGTAAGGCACTTAGTGCTAGGCCATGATTTTAGACCTCCAGCTGTTTTACTGGTTGTGTAACTAAAAATAAGATAATGTTATGCTGGGTAACCACGGCTTTTGTAGGCATTCACATTTTACAAATCGCTGCACAGTATGCAAACCATTATATTTTTAAATGCTTAGACCCAGTCGAGGAGCCTAACACTCCCATTATTAAAAGAGAGCTTGCTAGCCTGTGAAGTAGGATGCCGGTTGGACAGAGATGCCAGTGGGCTGAGTTTACCTTCCCTCTCCCCAAAGCCCTCTTGGGAGCCCTCATTCCTGACCTTCAGTGATGCAGAGCAGGATCTGTAGAGGTTAGTGGTTTTGTTTTTAAAATTTGACTTGATCTGTAAACCTACTGCTTATTCAAATAATGCAAACCAGAGAATCGTATATTGAGCAACTACAGTGGCAAGAAATAGCACGCTTCTCTAAACAGGCTTGTATTAAAAATAAGGGGTCAGGGGAAAGAACGTTGCTGGTTCACATCATGCAAACACATAAAAGCTCTGTGATATTTATACTTCTATGATCTAATCAGAAGCCCAAAGCACGGTGTCTTTCACTGAATAGCTGTCTTGCATGACAACAAGGTTAGTAAATATATGGAGCCGTCCTATGCTGGAGTTTCACAACAAGTGTGCCTTTAGAAAGGCCAGTCATTCGGGGCAGCTGCTCCTTTATCTACTGTTCCATGCTGATGTGAATCCTGGCAGGGAGTCATCAGGACCCTGCAGAGTACCTGAAACCATTTGCAAAGTTCTTAAGATTTATTTAGATTTTTTTAAAAGCTGTTATAATTTGTAATTTGTCAAATATTGTCTCTCACATGTAGCCATACATGTGAGAGCTTTAAGCAAAGGCATCGAGTTGGGTGTGGTAGCACACACCTTTAATGCCAGCACTTGGGAGGTAGAGGCCACCCTGGTCTACAGAGCATGTTCCAGGACAGCTGGGACTGCACAGAAAAACCTTGTCTCAGAAAACCAAAACATTAAAATAAAATAGAGGTATCTAAAGGTCATAAAATAGATAGCCACACAGTCATCCTTGGGCAGAAAAGATGGGCTCTTTAGTTCCCCTAAGACTCCTGGGAAACTAAGTGATCCTGTGTCAGTCAATCAAGACTGGTCAAACCAGCAGAACACAAATGTCCACTCGCTATTATTTGCACACTAGAGCCAGATTTAACCACACATGCTCTAATCACCAAGCAAGCAAGCAGTGGAGAACCTAGGCCCAGGGTACACGAAGCAGAAGTCAAATTGAAGCTGTGGTTTCTAACAATGAAAATGTTGAGCGAGTGGGGGGAAAGATGGAGGAAGGCTGACTTGGAAATTGAGACAGTCAGAACTGACCTTAGAAATCACTCCATGAGTGATTACTTGAGATTAAAGGATGGATAAGGGGGGAAGGTTGAAATTATTGATTCTGTACAAAGAAATAAAGCTTAAAGAGAAGCTGAGTTAGCAGAATAGTGCCCTGAGGATTCCGAAAGATGAAAATGTATAAACCCTGTCTGCTCTACAAGCCCCTCAAGTTTTAGAGTGATGAAGATGGAAATTCTTCATCCCCTAGTCTTTCCTTCAAGCACAGGTAATGTCGATCTCTCCTAAGAATATAAAACTTGGCCTTCTGTTGGGGCATTGAGGTCATGACAGATGAAGACCTAACTGGATTCCATGTATCTCCTGTTAGGTTTGGGGCAGGATCCTTAGAGTCAGAGGGAAAGCTGAAACCCATGTCCTTCAAACTTCTTGCTTTAGAAACAGGAGTCTGTCACTCAGGGAACTGACCTGTCTGTGGTTCCACACTTGGGGAGCCATAGATGAGTCTTTGAGACCAAGTTGCTCTCAAGTTATTCTTCTCAGTCCTCATCATGCTTTCCACCCACCATGAGGGACAACAAGCAAAGAGAACAGATTTTCTCAAGCCGTACATATCCTACTCACAAGGAACAAAAGTAAAATTTTAGAACAACAACAACAGAAACCCCTATGTAAGTCATAATTCGGTATGGATGGTGTGTACTCTCAGAGCCTTTTGTGGGGATGAGAGGCCACTGTGGACCTGAGGTGGGGGTGTGGACAGAGGCCTGGTCTCTGACTCACAACTTTCCTTTCCTGGTGACTCTGGCTTAATCCTCTGGGTGTGGTGAACACTCCCAGCCCTATTCTGGAGATACAGTCTCAGTTTTTCCTATGGAAAAATAAAAGAGGTAAGAGATTAGCTTGGGGTTTGGTTGGTCTTTCAAAACCTTACAATATCTACACCTATAATCAAATCCCCAGTACACAGTAAAGGTGGTTCTTGGTGTTGCCTTTCTTTGGGCTTTCTACAAGTCTTGAAGAAGCTGGCACCTTTGCCATCATTTTAAAATAATACCAAATTCTTAGGATTACCTTTCTAAGCCTTATCTGCATTAACTCTCAAGTGCATAGCTTTTACTCATGTAAACTAAAATATAGATATTACAGAGGTTGTCTGAGTGTGTGCCTGCAACCCTTGGCATCTCAAGCAGGTCCCAGATGAGGCCTCTCCAATCCCCAGCAATCCAATGTTCTGAAATTCAAGGTCTTCCTAGAAGCTCATTGAAAGTAAGTCACTCATATGTACTCTCTATACCAGCCCTGGCTGCCCTGTGTCACAGCCTAATGACAGCATACTTATTTCTTGTTTGAGTCCTATTGTTGCTGAGAAAATACTATACTTGATAGCGTCTTACTGAAGCAACTCATCTTCTCCACCTTGCAGTCACTCGGCCCCTCGCAGTTCAGTTCTCCCTGGGAGGCTCCAGAGTGCTCTGAAGCCCTTCTGTATAGCAGTCCCTTCTCCTTTTCTTCTGTCCTTCCATCCTCTGTCTTTCTCTAGGGTCTGAGTTTGGTTTGTTTATCTTTTCATTTTGTTGTTCTTTTAATTTAATGATTACTATTTCTTGTGTGTGTGTGTATGATGTATGTATGTGGGCACATACCGTGGCATACATGTGTCTATCAGGGGACAACTTTGCAGAGTCAATTCTCTCCTTCTCTTCATATTTATGAGAGTTTCACAGATTAAACTCAAGCTACTGTGCTTGTGTGGCAAGTACTATTACCTGATGAGCCATCTCCCCAGTGTATTCAATTTCTTTCTTCTCTTCTCCTTCTTTCTCTTCCTCTTCCTTCTCCTCCTGGTCCTACCTCCCCAACCTCAAATAAGGTCTCATGACTTAGACCATAATAGCCTTCAAGTCACAATACACTATGTGTCCCAGACTAGCCACAAATTTGCCATCTTTCTGCCTCGACCTCCCAAGTGTTGAGATGACAAGTACTTATTCCATCACATCTGATTTTTCTACTTCCCCCAGAAATGTATGTCTTTTCAGAGAGAAGAAAAGCCTTTGGCAAGACAAGTCTTCCATAAATAAATAAAAAAGGTTCTATCTTGTTTACCTCTCAATCGTAAAGAAGGATTGGATGGTCATAGCTCTATGCTTTGAATTCCTGCCTGTCATGCACAAGGCCCTACTACCAATCACTCTCCCAAACGCTATTAATTATGGCAAATCAATCAGGATAAATTGTCTTGTCACAAACACGAGCTAACAATCCAAGAAATGGAAAGCCTCATAAGACAAGGGTGAGAGCAGGGTTTTCCACAAGAAGACTCATGCCCATGCTGCCAGCAGGGCTTTTGTGCTGAAGGAGACAACACATCTGGCCTGCTTTGGTCCACAACTGGCAGCTCTGCCATTGCCACTTACATAAATCTGTTAGGTGCTAGGGATTTATGGTTTTTAACTTTATTAATTGTGTGTGTGTCTGTGTGTCTGTGTTCATGAAATATGTGAATGTGCTAATATCATGATGTATAATATACAGGTCAGAGGACAACTTTCAAAAGTCAGTCCTCTCCTTCCACCATGTGGGTTCTTCAGATACTACTCAGTTAGTAGGTTTGGTTAACAAGTGCTTTATACACTGAGCCATCTGGTCGACCTTGTTATTGCTTTTTGACTATTTCTTTATCTAGCATCCACAGCTTCTTGATAAATAAGTCACACTGACCCTGGAGCCTGCACTGTTTAGCATCTTCTCTCTTAGAAGACAGTGTGCCCACAAATGCTTGTTTCAGCTACAGAGGAACTATCTTAGGCGCCCCAGACTTTGGTTCTTATGAACATAACCACTAGGACTGGGGTATCGCTCAATATTTTATTCTGTAGGCTAAAACTGCTTAAACAGCAAATGCGGAATTACTATTCATCATTTGTTGACTCCTCAAGAAACAGGAAATACAGATTAGGTGGGGAGAAGGATTAGAATCCTTTCTCCTTTCTGAATCCTATTTCACAGCTTCCGATAAGTTAGAACCATGTGACAGAGAAGTATGAGGCTTTTCTTCCTTGTTAGCAGGTGTGCCTGGCTCTCCCACCCATGCTTGCTCAGACTTTTGCTAGATGGGAGAGCTTCACCTTAATTCCTCTCTGAGCTCAGTTACTTCCTTAGTCAGTGTATCTACCTTGTGAACATTCACTGGACTAAATTGTGGGAAATAAAAAAAAAAACATTAATAGTTGATAGCAATTCCTATTATACCTGTGAGAGCCCCAAAGGAAGAGATTCTAACACAGTTGCCTCTGTTGGAAATCTGTTGGAACTAGTTGGCATCTCAACCAACTGCCTTTAGTTCAAGTACTCATGGTGATGATTTGACCCCACACACAGGCATCTTTCATCATTTTCTTTCTTTCTTTTTTTCAATGCCTACTAGACCTTTTTTTGTTCAAAACATTTAATGTGTGTGTGTGTCCACATGTGTATCTGTTAAAGTATGGATGTGGAGGTCAGAGGTCAACTTTGAGGAGTTTTAGCTCTTTCTTTCCACCAGGTGGATTCTGGGGATCAAACACAGAGAGCCAAAACTGACAGCAAATACCTTTACCCACTGAGTCACCTCACCAGTTCTCATAGCATTTTCTATTAAAGCAGGAAAATAGAAAGTAACAGCCTTGGCTGGGGATGAGTCTCAGTGGTAAAGTGCTTGCCCAGCATATGTGAGGCCAGGGTCCCACCCCCAGTGCCACCAAAATGAAGATAAATATCAACAACAATAACACATATATACACACACCTAGAATGGCATGTCTTTCTTATCTATCAGAATATAATCCATTGCTTTTATAACTGTCATTCTCAGTTTCCTCCAGATCACATTCTATCTACTTCATCCAGTTGTCATCATGAATGCCCCTTTATGCCACCTCAAGATCTTTCCTGATAGTCTGTGCCAATCAGACCAATTTCTGTCTTGGGGAAGATGTATGACCCATGGTAACTCACTATACAGATGAATGGGTTTTTGTTTAGTGCTTCAGTCAGGGTAGCAATTCTCCCTTCCTCTGGGAAGGTATGGCTTGCACATGGAGAACTGGGGCTACTTCAGCCAGTTTCGGTAGAGGACCATATGCACCCCCAGAAGAGATAAAGCCAAAGTCAACTTAGAGAAACAGAGGCCATAGTTACCAAAGGCTTCTGTGAATATCAGAGATTTTCATTTCTAGAGCCAATAAGTCCTTCTTTTCTTTTTGGCCCACTGAGAATTAGGTCCTGGGGCAAGAGAGGTCTAATGTACTTTAAGAGTGAACATTTATCATGATTCAAAATTACATTACCACTGTCTCTCAAAGGCTGTTGTGGAAAACTTCTCTATACAGTCTACTCCCAATATCCATAGGTTCCTCATCTGCAGATTTAACACAATACATATTAAAACTGTTTTAAAATCATGCCTGTACTGAACATGTGTAGGGTTTTTTCTCATTATTTCTTAAATAACACAATATGGCCTGCTATGCTGTAGATATACACTGTACTAGGTATTATAATTCAGCCAAATATACACATATTAGAATAATGAGATGTCAATATGCACAGTTAATATGTATTAATAGTAACTCTTTAAATGAGATGATAAAATGGTAACATATTTTTTAACTTCTTCAAGATTTTAATTGGGGGGTGAGGAGAGAAAGTACTCTACAAGAGGGTTGTGATTCTGTGCAAACACTGCACTGTATAGAGAGTAGACCATTGTTTCTACACAAACACAATGGCATCTTATATGAAGGATTTCAGCATGTGCCAATCTGGACTTCTGGAGCCAATGCCCCATCGATGTGTAATGATGACTGCATCTTCTGAATTACTAGCCTTGAAGATATTATGTTTCTGTTGCCCTTTAGACACAATCCACATGCAAATCCACTCTTTGAATTTAAAATGAGACAAGAAGCAGGTGTCTGTCTATGTCTGCATGCCATCATTCTCCAACCAGATCTGGGAACTCACATGATGACATTTTGCCTAACTGACTAGAAGAACAGAAGTCAGTTTCTTGACAGGCATGGCTAGTCAGCTACAGCCTGGAACTTTGACAATGCATAAGAATGAGAAGGTCCTGGAAGCAGAGAACACAGCAGCAGGGCCCTCATCACCAACCAGCATCCAGGAACGTGGGCAGGCAGTGGTAGAAATGGATGGCAATGGTTCTCAGAGGTTTAAAGGCGTCTCCAACCCCTGATATTGAGAAACCACATTCTTATCTCCCAATGTGTCCCATTCGTAGTATCTTGGGACATATGCAGCCTCCAGGCTGCAGGTGGGACACACCCAGGAGAACATCTTAGACAGAAGCAAGCTTCTCAGAGGCCTTTAATAAACAGCTATTCTCATAATCAGCATTTCTGGAAATGAGGATGAGAATAACACCCTAACCACCTGAGGCCAGGGATGGGGAGTTGTCAAGAAGACATATTCCTGTCCTTAGCCTGCTGAGTGTATGCCAAGTGCCTTGGGAGATGCATATACCAACTGAATCCCCCAATCTGAAGCAAATGCCAGACCCTGACATGGAGCTCATTTTAACACAGAGACGGCAATAATATAACCCCAACTCATGAGTTGTGATCTTCCGGGGAAGTATCTAAGAATATTCACCCTTTAAAAGAAGAATCTCTTTTTGAGAAAAGCCATATGATCTAGCTCATTTAAAAAGTATTTCCCAACTTTCTTTAAGCTGCAACAGCAAAGTAACAGAGAGAAGGAAGCTTATAAGCCACAGAAATTCATTTTTTACAGTTTGGAAGGCTGAAAGTCCAAGGGCAAAGTAGCCAGGATGGCTGGTTCCTGGAGGGCTCCTTCCCTATTTATTGTACACCACCATCTTCTCCACACTGCTTGGGTGGTAGGCTAAGGGCAAGAGAACATCATTAGTCCTTCTACTGGTGGACATAAGCTAGGTTATGAGAGCCCCACCTCCACGTCCTATTTACCAACCAAAGACCCCACCTTCTAATACCATCACATTGGGACTCACATTTCAAGCCAGAATTGTAGAAGGATGTATGCAAACCACCACATTTCCCTAGAGAACAGGAAAATGTCCACTAACACAACAGTCTAGAGGGTTTCCCCTCTCGGGTTTGCTGGGCAGTGGGATACAGAGGAACCCAAGGCCCTGGCTCATGTAGTCAGCCTGTCATGTCTTTCAGTCACTCAAGCTTGTAAACAGCAGCTAGCCATCCACATACCTCCTACACCTGCCTAGTATCAGCCCCAGCCAGCTCAGTGCTTCCCAGAGCTGAGCTGGCTGCTCAGAGTCAGGCAAACCAAAGCCAGGACTGATGCTGTACTCCTGCAGGGCTCCCGCTCAAATAAATAAAGACAGAATGTCAGAGGCTGGAGAAACCACGTTGTTTATCATTCCTGCCTTCTGCTGCCTGAGCAATACTCAAGATCAGTCTGAGAGACACAGGCCTCAAGGTCCCCACTCCCTCCTCTCAGGGACCCTTCCACAGCACTCTTATTTAACTTCTGATGTAAATGGGCATGAGAATACAGTAACATGTTTAAATTGATTTGTTAATTGAGTCCAAGAACCAATGAGTTCATTTTGTGGTAGTGATGTTTTTTTGTTTGTTTGTTTGTTTGTTTGTTTTTGGTGGTGGTGGTTTGATTTGTTTGTTTGTTTTATCAAGACAGGGTTTCTCTTGTATAGTCCTGGCTGTCCTAGAACTCGATCTGTAAACCAGGCTGGCCTAGAACTCAGAGATCTGCCTGTCTCTGCTTCCCAAGTGCTAGAATTAAAGGCATGCACCACCACCACCATTGACTGAGTTTATTTTTTTTAATTAGCTAGCAAGAATGTTTTTTAAATCCTTCTCAGAGCCACTTGCATTTTTTTCACAGTACTGGCTTTCGGTGCAAGGATGAGCTCTGAGTTTCATGCTTGTGTGGCTCCTGAGGTCTTTACAATGGTGGGCCCAACAGGGGCCTGGGCATTCAGGTGAAGGCAGGCATAGAAGATAAGAATGATAGCCCCTGGGAATCAGTACACCACCATTATTTTCTTATTGGACCATATCAGCTCATATCTGGACTGCCTGGAAGAGAAGAACAGCTATCTCCACGCCTGTTTCCATGAACTGATGGAAGTCCTATTTCCCTGGAGATCCAGCAACAGATTGGAGAGGTCCCGAGGTAATGGCAGCCCCTAGACCTTGAGAGCCCCAGTAAAGCTTCTCCTCACCCCCAATTTCCTGGTCTGGACTCTGGTCTGGACACTACTACCTGGCTTAAGCACCTCCTCACAGATTGGTCTTGAGAGCCTCAAGTTGGCTTATCTACCTGGACCAGTCTCCACTGTCCCAGCATTCCTCCTGGATCCATGTGTGGTCCTACAATGCTCCTACTTGTCTCCTAGCCCAGTTTCTAAATAAATAAATCCTTCTTCAGTGATGGAATGTCAGTCATAAGGAGATCTAGATCCTGAATGACCATTGTGCTGGCCTCATCAGAATGCAACTATTTGTCACCCTATAGAGTAAAAAGACCAATCTGCATAACGGTAAAGAGGTTGACCCTTTGGCCTTCATCCTGATCATTCTTTTCCATGAATTTTGGTCACATACATGAGAAGCCATTCTTGCTCTGGGCATGCACAAGGAAGCACTGGGGAGGGTTCATATTCACATTACACACAAACACACACACACACACACACACACACACACACATTCACTCATTCACACACAGTGTCTGTATGGATTGTATGAGTGAACTAGGGAAGAGTCTGGCTGGTAACAGTTTCTCATTACAGTGTGGCTCCTTCTGGTAACCCTCTAAATCTGTACCTTTGAAATAAAAACAACTCTAACAGCATCTCTCCAAGTCAAGACACACTCAGCACAAACCACCTAGCCCACCACTTGCAATCTGAGCACTGAGGGGGTCTTCTGAGCCAAAGGACAAACTTAGAAAGATCTAAAGAAGAGAAGTCAGTAACAACGCAATCTAACTCTAGTGCGGTGTTGGGAGAGAGAGCCTATTGGAAGTAGAGCATAAAATTATTTAGATGACCATGTACTTTCCAAATTGTTTATAGGCATGAGTTCCAACACAGAGGAAAGAAGCGGAAGCCAATGACTTCAGCCCCGGTCCCAGTTATTATATGCAAAGGCGATAGAAACTCAGACAAGGCTCTGAGTCCTTTGAATCTCTCAGTCCGTCCATTCTGGCAAGGAAAGATCCACCCTGCATTATCATGATCAGAAGAATGAGGCTTGACTGGGTTAAGATCAAAGGAAATAACTTGTAAAGTGATCCTTTAAAATGGCCTTTGTTGTACAGTAGGGCATCTAGAGATGATACTGTCACAGTCCAGTGTCATGAAAACTTTTCTCTCTCGGAGGATCCTGAACTACCCTGAGTGCTCCACAGCACAAAGACAGAAGGGGAGAGTTTGGAGAGGCTTCAGAGGAGAGCCACAGACATGATTAAAGGGACAGAAAATCAAAACCACGCTTAGGAAAAGGTTAAAAGAACCGAGTTCATTCTGCTCGGAGAACACAAGTCTTCGAGGTAATTGAATAATTGTTTACAAGCCCACATGGCCTGGTGTCCAGCTGTTCTTCCCAGTGGACGGAGAAGAAAGGATCGTAGATCCTTGTCACTGGCAGATTTGACATGGGAATTTCAAAACATTGTGTATCATTTTGAAGGCTCATGACATGGTGTAACTTTATTTTTTCTCCCCTATGCCATGAACTTTAACCACAGGTATGTAAAGGGAATTCGTTAACAGGTCTATAACCGTCTATCAGAGCAGCCGACGTAGAGACCTCAGGGCTGGTCTTTACTAATGGTCCACACAGCTATTCTCTGACACAGCAAAAATAAGAGGCTGCCTGTAAGTGTTTACTCTGTACCAAGAAGTCTATGCTGAGAATTTTATGGGCAGTGTTACTTTTAATAGGGAAAGGAAATGAGGCACAAATAGGTTAAATAACATGGTCAAGGTCACCCCACCAGGAATCAGAGGAGCTGGGTCTTAACCCAGGTCTAAACTGGGGCTTAAGTCATTATTCACCAAAGAAAACCATTTCACTGTGAAGAACAGCCTCCAAAACACTGCCTTCAGACAGAGCTGAAAGCTATAAAAAACAAAAGGGACCGAGTGATGGTTCTTACCAGAAAAGTGCTATTGAATGTGGATATAGTCAATGTTCCAAACACAAACTAGACTATTTATGGACAGAAGTTTGGACATCATGAACAGAAGCCATACACACATAAAACTATAGCTGGGTGGAGGGTGTGGAGTCTGCAGCCTTATCTAGCCTTCCTCCTCTGGTTGGTTAGACTCTGACAGACCTCTTGTCAGAGCTTGTTCCAGCTACTCCTTCCCTGCAGCCAAATGTGTTTGCTGTCTTCAGATCAAAATTTACCCAGCACCACCTAGGAGCCTACTTTCTGTATCTAGCACAACTTCCCACATACTCACTGCCTTTCATAAATCTGATAGTACCTGACCTTTCAGAGGGTTTCTATCTATTCATTTATCATATGACATCTGAAATGAACAAGCTAAGAATACATTAGCACTGAGATAAAAATGGGAGAATCCTGTAGTAGGCACAGTTGTCACCCAGAAGTATTATAGCAGATTCACTGGAGATGAGAATTTAAACACAGACCCAAGAAAAAGTCAAGTCCAAGACGAGAAATTCAATATTCACATCCAGGAAGTAAGAAGCCACCTTCAGCAAACAAGCCAAGAAGTCAAAGTAAAGAGAATTATGGGGTAGCATTTAAAAAAAAATCAGCCAGTATTTACAACACAGATCATAAAACAAATAATGACACCCAGGCCTGTGCCTAGTGTAATACACAATGAGGAGACCATTTCCACAATTTGGAAATACAGATCAGGCCACACTTATGTTCCCTTGTTCCCATGTAGCACTGTTTGTCTTGAGGGACAACACATGGCATGAACCATATCCATGGGTTATGACCCCCTTACTACAGTGGTAAGAGAGCATGCTGGGAAATCACGCAGAAAGGCTCCTCTCATTGGCTGGAACTGGGATTGCTTAGTGCGAGTTTCAAGGAGAACTAAATGAGAAACAGGGAGGAAAAGTTTCCAGGAAGAGAAGCATCAAGGAGCCGCTAGCTGTGCTCACAAAAGCAGTCAGTAGGAAGAATCAACACAAGGCGTAAATCCTGACGTCACACGACAGTCCTTCACGACTGTTACCGAGGACAGAGAACAGGGTGTTGTATCTTCAGACTGAAAGGGCAAGAGACTGGGAGGAGATTACAGGTGATCACCAACTCAGAATGCCAGATTAGACTGCCCTCGACTATCTACAATCAGTCATTGGCCTGTGGAGATATCTGTACTCTTAGCTAGTCATAATATCAGAAGTCACATTCTTATCACATGGCATATTATAATATATTCACTAATTTGTACATCATATATTATATAATATTGATATGCTATAGTAGGCATATATCTACTGTAGAGGTTTCCTATATCAGTATCATTAGAATGGGGTCAGCAAGATGACTCCACTGGTAAAACTGTTTGTGTCGCAAGCTTGATGACCTGAGTTCAGGTCCCCAGAGTTATAGGAGAAGATGTGAAACAACTCCTGAAAAGTTGTTTTCTGTTCTACATACACACCACATATACACAGACACACACACACACACACACACACACACACACACACACACACAAACACATACATATACACACATGAACACATATATACACACACAACACACACATACATGCACACATATACACACACAACACACATACATACACACATTTACACACACACAACACACAAACACATACACACAACAAAACACATAGACATACATTCCATTCACACATACACAACACACAGGGAGTAATAATAATAAAATGGATTTTTAAAGAAATTGTGCGGCCTAAGCCACAGCAGCAGCGGTCGCCATCTTGGTCCGGGACCCGCCGAACTTAGGAAATTAGTCTGAACAGGTGAGAGGGTGCGCCAGAGAACCTGACAGCCTCTGGAACAGGCAGAAGCACAGAGGGGCTGAGGCAGCACCCTGTGTGGGCCGGGGACAGCCGGCCACCTTCCGGACCGGAGGACAGGTGCCCACCCAGCTGGGGAGGCGGCCTAAGCCACAGCAGCAGCGGTCGCCATCTTGGTCCGGGACCCGCCGAACTTAGGAAATTAGTCTGAACAGGTGAGAGGGTGCGCCAGAGAACCTGACAGCCTCTGGAACAGGCAGAAGCACAAAGGCGCTGAGGCAGCACCCTGTGTGGGCCGGGGACAGCCGGCCACCTTCCGGACCGGAGGACAGGTGCCCGCCCGGCTGGGGAGGCGGCCTAAGCCACAGCAGCAGCGGTCGCCATCTTGGTCCTGGGACTCCAAGGAACTTAGGAATTTAGTCTGCTTAGGTGAGAGTCTGTACCACCTGGGAACTGCCAAAGCAACACAGTGTCTGAGAAAGGTCCTGTTTTGGGCCTTCTTCTTCGGCCAGGAGGAGGTCCAAATACAAGATATCTGCGCACCTTCCCTGTAAGAGAGCTTGCCAGCAGAGAGTGCTCTGAGCACTGAAACTCAGAGGAGAGAATCTGTCTCCCAGGTCTGCTGATAGACGGTAACAGAATCACCAGAAGAACAATCTCTAAACAGAGTCAACTATAACTACTAACTCCAGAGATTACCAGATGGCGAAAGGTAAACGGAGGAATCTTACTAACAGGAACCAAGACCACTCACCATCACCAGAACCCAGCACACCCACTTCGCCCAGTCCAGGGAACCCCAACACACCTGAGAACCTAGACCTAGATTTAAAAGCATATCTCATGATGATGGTAGAGGACATCAAGAAGGACTTTAATAAATCACTTAAAGAAATACAGGAGAACACTGCTAAAGAGTTACAAGTCCTTAAAGAAAAACAGGAAAACACAATCAAACAGGTAGAAGTCCTTACAGAAAAAGAGGAAAAAACATACAAACAGGTGATGGAAATGAACAAAACCATACTAGACCTAAAAAGGGAAGTAGACACAATAAAGAAAACTCAAAGCGAGGCAACACTAGAGATAGAAACCCTAGGAAAGAAATCTGGAACCATAGATTTGAGCATCAGCAACAGAATACAAGAGATGGAAGAGAGAATCTCAGGTGCAGAAGATTCCATAGAGAACATCGGCACAACAATCAAAGAAAATGGAAAATGCAAAAAGATCCTAACTCAAAATATCCAGGAAATCCAGGACACAATAAGAAGACCAAACGTACGGATAATAGGAGTGGATGAGAATGAAGATTTTCAACTCAAAGGTCCAGCAAACATCTTCAACAAAATTATTGAAGAAAACTTCCCAAATCTAAAGAATGAGATGCATATGAACATACAAGAAGCCTACAGAACTCCAAATAGACTGGACCAGAAAAGAAATTCCTCCCGACACATAATAATCAGAACATCAAATGCACTAAATAAAGATAGAATACTAAAAGCAGTAAGGGAAAAAGGTCAAGTAACATATAAAGGCAAGCCTATCAGAATTACACCAGATTTTTCACCAGAGACTATGAAAGCCAGAAGAGCCTGGACAGATGTTATACAGACACTAAGAGAACACAAACTGCAGCCCAGGCTACTATACCCAGCCAAACTCTCAATTATCATAGAGGGAGAAACCAAGGTATTCCACGACAAAACCAAATTCACGCATTATCTCTCCACGAATCCAGCCCTTCAAAGGATAATAACAGAAAAAAACCAATACAAGAACGGGAACAACGCCCTAGAAAAAACAAGAAGGTAATCCCTCAACAAACCTAAAAGAAGACAGCCACAAGAACAGAATGCCACCTTTAACAACTAAAATAACAGGAAGCAACAATTACTTTTCCTTAATATCTCTTAACATCAATGGTCTCAACTCACCAATAAAAAGACATAGACTAACAAACTGGCTACACAAACAAGACCCAACATTTTGCTGCTTACAGGAAACTCATCTCAGAGAAAAAGATAGACACTACCTCAGAATGAAAGGCTGGAAAACAATTTTCCAAGCAAATGGTATGAAGAAACAAGCAGGAGTAGCCATCCTAATATCTGATAAGATTGACTTCCAACCCAAAGTCATCAAAAAAGACAAGGAGGGACACTTCATTCTCATCAAAGGTAAAATCCTCCAAGAGGAACTCTCAATTCTGAATATCTATGCTCCAAATACAAGAGCAGCCACATTCACTAAAGAAACTTTAGTAAAGCTCAAAGCACACATTGCGCCTCACACAATAATAGTGGGAGACTTCAACACACCACTTTCACCAATGGACAGATCATGGAAACAGAAACTAAACAGGGACACACTGAAACTAATAGAAGTGATGAAACAAATGGATCTGACAGATATCTACAGAACATTTTATCCTAAAACAAAAGGATATACCTTCTTCTCAGCACCTCATGGTACCTTCTCCAAAATTGACCACATAATAGGTCACAAATCAGGCCTCAACAGATTCAAAAATATTGAAATTGTCCCATGTATCCTATCAGATCACCATGCACTAAGGCTGATCTTCAATAACAAAATAAATAACAGAAAGCCAACATTCACATGGAAACTGAACAACACTCTTCTCAATGATACCTTGGTCAAGGAAGGAATAAAGAAAGAAATTAAAGACTTTTTAGAGTTTAATGAAAATGAAGCCACAACGTACCCAAACCTTTGGGACACAATGAAAGCATTTCTAAGAGGGAAACTCATAGCTATGAGTGCCTTCAAGAAAAAACGGGAGAGAGCACATACTAGCAGCTTGACAACACATCTAAAAGCTCTAGAAAAAAAGGAAGCAAATTCACCCAAGAGGAGTAGACGGCAGGAAATAATCAAACTCAGGGGTGAAATCAACCAAGTGGAAACAAGAAGAACTATTCAAAGAATTAACCAAACGAGGAGTTGGTTCTTTGAGAAAATCAACAAGATAGATAAACCCTTAGCTAGACTCACTAAAGGGCACAGGGACAAAATTCTAATTAACAAAATCAGAAATGAAAAGGGAGACATAACAACAGATCCTGAAGAAATCCAAAACACCATCAGATCCTTCTACAAAAGGCTATACTCAACAAAACTGGAAAACCTGGACGAAATGGACAAATTTCTGGACAGATACCAGGTACCAAAGTTGAATCAGGATCAAGTTGACCTTCTAAACAGTCCCATATCCCCTAAAGAAATAGAAGCAGTTATTAATAGTCTCCCAGCCAAAAAAAGCCCAGGACCAGACGGGTTTAGTGCAGAGTTCTATCAGACCTTCAAAGAAGATCTAACTCCAGTTCTGCACAAACTTTTTCACAAGATAGAAGTAGAAGGTATTCTACCCAACTCATTTTATGAAGCCACTATTACTCTGATACCTAAACCACAGAAAGATCCAACAAAGATAGAGAACTTCAGACCAATTTCTCTTATGAACATCGATGCAAAAATCCTTAATAAAATTCTCGCTAACCGAATCCAAGAACACATTAAAGCAATCATCCATCCTGACCAAGTAGGTTTTATTCCAGGGATGCAGGGATGGTTTAATATACGAAAATCCATCAATGTAATCCATTATATAAACAAACTCAAAGACAAAAACCACATGATCATCTCGTTAGATGCAGAAAAAGCATTTGACAAGATCCAACACCCATTCATGATAAAAGTTCTGGAAAGATCAGGAATTCAAGGCCAATACCTAAACATGATAAAAGCAATCTACAGCAAACCAGTAGCCAACATCAAAGTAAATGGAGAGAAGCTGGAAACAATCCCACTAAAATCAGGGACTAGACAAGGCTGCCCACTTTCTCCCTACCTTTTCAACATAGTACTTGAAGTATTAGCCAGAGCAATTCGACAACAAAAGGAGATCAAGGGGATACAAATTGGAAAAGAGGAAGTCAAAATATCACTTTTTGCAGATGATATGATAGTATATATAAGTGACCCTAAAAATTCCAACAGAGAACTCCTAAACCTGATAAACAGCTTCGGTGAAGTAGCTGGATATAAAATTAACTCAAACAAGTCAATGGCCTTTCTCTACACAAAGAATAAACAGGCTGAGAAAGAAATTAGGGAAACAACACCCTTCTCAATAGCCACAAATAATATAAAATATCTCGGCGTGACTCTAACGAAGGAAGTGAAAGATCTGTATGATAAAAACTTCAAATCTCTGAAGAAAGAAATTAAAGAAGATCTCAGAAGATGGAAAGATCTCCCATGCTCATGGATTGGCAGGACCAACATTGTAAAAATGGCTATCTTGCCAAAAGCAATCTACAGATTCAATGCAATCCCCATTAAAATTCCAACTCAATTCTTCAACGAATTAGAAGGAGCAATTTGCAAATTCATCTGGAATAACAAAAAACCGAGGATAGCAAAAACTCTTCTCAAGGATAAAAGAACCTCTGGTGGAATCACCATGCCTGACCTAAAGCTTTACTACAGAGCAATTGTGATAAAAACTGCATGGTACTGGTATAGAGACAGACAAGTGGACCAATGGAATAGAATTGAAGACCCAGAAATGAACCCACACACCTATGGTCACTTGATCTTCGACAAGGGAGCCAAAACCATCCAGTGGAAGAAAGACAGCATTTTCAACAATTGGTGCTGGCACAACTGGTTGTTATCATGTAGAAGAATGCGAATCGATCCATACTTATCTCCTTGTACTAAGGTCAAATCTAAGTGGATCAAGGATCTTCACATAAAACCAGAGACACTGAAACTTATAGAGGAGAAAGTGGGGAAAAGCCTTGAAGATATGGGCACAGGGGAAAAATTCCTGAACAGAACAGCAATGGCTTGTGCTGTAAGATCGAGAATTGACAAATGGGACCTAATGAAACTCCAAAGTTTCTGCAAGGCAAAAGACACTGTCTATAAGACAAAAAGACCACCAACAGACTGGGAAAGGATCTTTACCTATCCTAAATCAGATAGGGGACTAATATCCAACATATATAAAGAACTCAAGAAGGTGGACCTCAGAAAATCAAATAACCCCCTTAAAAAATGGGGCTCAGAACTGAACAAAGAATTCTCACCTGAGGAATACCGAATGGCAGAGAAGCACCTGAAAAAATGTTCAACATCCTTAATCATCAGGGAAATGCAAATCAAAACAACCCTGAGATTCCATCTCACACCAGTCAGAATGGCTAAGATCAAAAATTCAGGTGACAGCAGATGCTGGCGAGGATGTGGAGAAAGAGGAACACTCCTCCATTGTTGGTGGGATTGCAGGCTTGTACAACCACTCTGGAAATCAGTCTGGCGGTTCCTCAGAAAATTGGACATAGTACTACCGGAGGATCCAGCAATACCTCTCCTGGGCATATATCCAGAAGAAGCCCCAACTGGTAAGAAGGACACATGCTCCACTATGTTCATAGCAGCCTTATTTATAATAGCCAGAAACTGGAAAGAACCCAGATGCCCCTCAACAGAGGAATGGATACAGAAAATGTGGTACATCTACACAATGGAGTACTACTCAGCTATTAAAAAGAATGAATTTATGAAATTCCTAGCCAAATGGATGGACCTGGAGGGCATCATCCTGAGTGAGGTAACACAATCACAAAGGAACTCACACAATATGTACTCACTGATAAGTGGATACTAGCCCAAAACCTAGGATACCCACGATATAAGATACAATTTCCTAAACACATGAAACTCAAGAAAAATGAAGACTGAAGTGTGGACACTATGCCCCTCCTTAGAAGTGGGAACAAAACACCCATGGAAGGAGTTACAGAAACAAAGTATGGAGCTGAGATGAAAGGATGGACCATGTAGAGACTGCCATATCCAGGGATCCACCCCATAATCAGCTTCCAAATGCTGACACCATTGCATACACTAGCAAGATTTTACTGAAAGGACCCAGATGTAGCTGTCTCTTGTGAGACTATGCCGGGGCCTAGCAAATACAGAAGTGGATGCTCACAGTCAGCTAATGGATGGATCACAGGTCTCCCAATGGAGGAGCTAGAGAAAGTACCCAAGGAGCTAAAGGGATCTTCAACCCTATAGGTGGAACAACATTATGAACTAACCAGTACCCCTGAGCTCTTGACTCTAGCTGCATATGTATCAAAAGATGGCCTAGTCGGCCATCACTGGAAAGAGAGGCCCATTGGACACGCAGACTTTGTGTGCCCCGGTACAGGGGAACGCCAGGGCCAAAGGGGGGGAGTGGGTGGGTAGGGGAGTGGGGGTGGGTGGGTAAGGGGGACTTTTGGTATAGCACTGGAAATGTAAATGAGCTAAATACCTAATAAAAAATGGAAAAAAAAAAAAAGAAATTGTGCTATTATCAAAACTTTTATAGTTAAGGAAACTATCATTTTAAAGTCTATAACACAGGGCTAGGTGGTAGAGTTCTTGCGTAATATACTTAAGGCCCGTAATATACTTAAGGCCCTGCATTCGAGGTCCAGCATAAGTAAATTAATTAACAATTGATCAAATGCAAGTGACAAGTACCGGAGGTATAGCTCAATTTGATGGCACTGGCTTAACATGGATAAATACCTGGGTTCAGTCCCCAGCATCATATAAACTGAGTGTGGTGGTACATGTCTTCAATCAGAAGATAGAGGTAGGAGGATCGGCAGATTAGGGTCATCTTTGACTGTATATGGCATTCAAGGGCAGCATGAAATGCAGGAGTACAGTCATGCTTTAAAAACAAGTTCACTGAAACTTGGAAGCATTTGCTGCATACTTGGATCCCTGGTCACTTGGTTTCCTAAGACAGAGATAAGCACAACCTATCACGCAGGCTTGCAACAAGGACCGGAGACCCCCGAGTTTTAAGGAACCAAATTCCAGGAAGGACGGCTCACTGGCAGATAGGCATTCTGACAAAGATGGGGATCCTGAAACCAGACCAAAAATCCTAGACCAGAGAGAAAATTGCACAGGAATCAACACCAGGCATGTAGCCACAGCCCTCCTGAGATATTTTTGGGGAAAACCAGTGTCCTAGCTCTGAAGCAAGCCAAGTTGTTTGTAGGACTTTTGGTGCTCTGCATAGAAGAAGACATTGGGAAGAAACAAAGCAGGAAACTTCGGAGAAATCTAGCAGCCCAGAGAGAAGAATATTTGCTTTATTTAACACAAAATGATGGCATACCAGCAAAGAGGATAGACACAGAGATGTCTATGTTAGAGATGCTGAGAATGCTACTAGACCTTGTTCTTTAGGGTATACCCTCCTTATTTCCTAATAATAAAAGCGGTACCTGCCTTAAATTGACTCATTTCTTCAAATATCCATGTGTTGTGAAACCCAGTATCAATGTGCTGTGAAGCCCATCTTACCCCCAGGAGAGACCACCTATGATCTCCTATCAATTACATGAAAACCCAGGAAAGAGCCCTAAGCTAACCCCTTAGTGCTGTAATTTCTCACTCTCTTCAGAGTTATCTGTCCTAAAATTGCCCCTCTGCTCCAAATATCTAAGCTATTTCCTCCCACACTGAGAAATACCAACTATGTTAGCACACTTATCGATTCTAGTTAGTTTTTCAGAAAAGTAAGTGGCTTTAACTTAATTTTAAATATCTTTCCTAAAGGTTAGGACCTATCTTCAGGAACCATATGGAAATAGATACCTGGTGCCTTCCCTCTTGATGTGTGCCGTGCCCCGACATGTCACTTAGAGCTTACCACAGAACTATACTTTGACTAACACAGGTAAGCCCTTTCCTGAAATTTCCCTGAACTGTGTCCACTCAGCAAGCCTACTGCGGTATCCTGGACACCCTCTTCAAACCAAAACAACCTCTGTACTGGGTGCTGTGAAGGCAACAGGAACTCCATAAATGGCCTTCTGGTTCCTGAATAATGGAGGGGACCCCCGGGCCCTCTACCTCCCTCTGACACCTGCCTCCTCTCCTCATTAAGTTCTCCCCTCGACCTATACTAGCCTCCAGTTGCTCAACCAATGCTATTCCAACCCCAGGGCCTTTGAGCTTCATTCCCCTTAGGCACAAATGCCCTACCCTAAGATATTCTTCATTCCCTAAGTGCCTTCAGAGCTCCTGCTATCTAATGAGCTCACAGTGAGAACTTTCCCCACTCACCAAGAGAATGTGGTAGCTTCTACCCTACGGTCTGCTGGCCCTCTCTGTCTTTTTTTTGCCCTGTTTGATTTTTCTCCCCGGCACTTTCAAAATACCTGAAGTTGGCAGGTTTCATTTGTTTGTTGTGACACTGCTCCCTATAAACCCAATGGGGGCAGATATGGCCCAGGTCTCATTCCCTACAGTAGCCACAGAACTTGGATTGGCACATAAAGGACTCAACTAACAGTGAAATGGAGGGAGAGGGATGCATAGGAATGAGAAGCAACTCAAGAAAAAACAAGTCATTGCTGTGTGTGCTGAGGAGGACTTAAGGATAGACAGTTCGTCTTCTCTCAGAAGCAGTGTGTGTAGGCACACAAAAGCACCTAAGCGCTGATGTAAATGTCAACTCTCCCCCACCCCCACCCCAAGCCCGAGGTCATTGAGGTGTCCCACGAAGTATCTGAAACCTTAGGCCTTTTCTGGATAAAGCCTGATAACGTAACTCGATTATAATGTGGCTGCTTGCATTGAGGCATCAACGAGTTATGTCTGCAATGTAACTGTGGGCCTGGTTGCTAAACGACCGACTGACCAACCGACCAGTTGGCAATATGGTGAAATAACCGGTTGTCCCAGATAGGATAAGGCCTTAGACCCTGGGATAGGCCCTGTTGATAAGAATGGATGGGGCCCAGGTGCTTGCCTTACACAGCCTTCTGGATATTTCCCTATGGAAGCTTCAGGCAATAGTGCAAGAAGCCACCTGACCCCTGCCAGGATAGACACCTAGAAAAGTATCTCTTCTCCCACTGGGCAGTAAAGGACTCAACTTACTTCAGGGTCTTCTTGTACCCAACCCTCATGAAAAGAAGCAAGAAAACCCTATACATAACACCCTTAACGAGCAGCACAGGACACCTTCCCTGCCTTTCTCCTGAGCTGGGACCACAGATGGGTTTTAGCCTGACCGTGCAGACATTCTCTTCTCTCAAGAGAATAGAAATGAGAACCTGGAAGTCAACCCTTCATCTAACCAAAGGGCATCATCCCAGTGTCCGTGACCTCAAAATAAAGACACCAAGTACTTGGAGGCGGCAGGAGGCCGCTGTCCATGACAGGGGAAGGGTAAGCTACACATACTGTTCAAAGATAGACCACCTCCACTTTGGCTGGGTTTGCTTTGCTTTGTTCTGCCCTGCCCTGCCCTGCCCTGTCCTGCCCTGCCCTGCCCTGCCCTGCCCTGCCCTGCCCTGCCCTGCCCTGCCCTGCCCTGCCCTGCTCTGCTTTGCTTTTAGTCTGGTTTGTTAAGGAGCTCAGACTCCAGTGGTCCCACCTCAGCCTCCATCCATCAAGTGCTGGGATCACAGGTTTGAGCCACCTCACCTAACACCATGTTCAAAGACTGTAGAAAATGAACAAATACGTTATGTAGCTAAGCCCAGTCCTGCCTGTCCCTCTTACCCCCCCCCCCCTTGTACTCCCTGATAATCACTAAAACCCACATAAGGCTCCAGAGAGAACCTGAGGGTTTGGAGGTGATGTGGTGAATGAGGTGTTAAACCAGCTGGTGGGGAGAAGTCAAAAACAAATTTGTATAACAGAGAGAGGTTAGTTCTATTGGGGACTGCCCCCCTCCAAAGAAGGAAAAGTAAAGCCTTGAGTCAAGGAACACCTGTCCACTGGCCTCTTCCTCAAAGATCACAGGTGTGTGTTTGATGAGGAATATAATTTCTATGCCCATGGATATAGGTGTAGGTGCACATATAGATGTGGAAGCCAATCTTAAGTGTTATCCTCCAAAATACCGTCTACCTGTGTTGAGACAGTATTTCTCGTTGACCTTGAGGTCACCAACTCTATGACACTGACTAGAGAGTCCCAGTAATCCTCCTGTTTCCATCTCCCCAAAACTGATATTTCAAGCATACTACCATGCCCATTGGGTTTTGTTTTTTTGGTTTTTTGGGTTTTTTGGGTTTTTTTTTTTTTTGGTTTTTTTTTATGGTTTGGAGGAGGAACTGAAGTCTTCATGTATATGAAGCAAGCATTTTGCACACTGAGCAGTGTCTGCATCCCAGATGAAGAGTGTTTTGAGTAGAGTACCAGTCATTGTCATTTAAAAACAAGCTCTGGCTTCTGGGCTATTCTGAAACTCCTCCTTTACTTTCTATTCTCTGACCCTGACGAAGAGAGTATTCTCATGGACCGTGACATTGAAGTTATAAAAGGATATAAACATGATCGTGAAGATTAGCGATGGTACACAACTCAGTAGCAGAGTGTGCGCTAGCAATCTCCAGCACCAAGAAAGTAGAAGGTAGAGAGAGGGGAGGAGGGAGAAGAAAGAAGGAGCAGGATGGGGGCAAAAGAGAAAGAGGAGGAAAAGAAAAAAGGAAGGAAAGATAGACATAGGAGACAGAAAAAAAAGAAGGGAGAGTGAGAGAAATGATCTTTTGTAAGATTTTCTTTTTTATTATGTTTACCTATGTGCATATATGTATGTGCAGGTAAGTGCTGGTGTCTTTAGAGGACAAAGGTGTCAGATCCCCTGAAGCTGGAGTTAGAAACAATCGTAAGTCACCTGATGTGAGTTCTAGAAATCAACCTCTGGTTCTCTGGAAGAGCAGTATGTGATCTTAACCACTGAGTCCTCTCTAACCCAACTCTGTTCTCACACACGCCCCATTCATAAGAACATGGGCCATTACACCAGTGCATGTGTATGCCCCAACAGGAATAGAGCCTCAGTCTTTGGGTCACCACCACACACCAGAATAAAGCTAATACCCTGTGGGCATAAAATGTGGGGAAAGAAGGAAGTGACAGGGGGCAAAGGGTCTCCCTTCCAACTGAGATAACTTCATAGGCAGAGTAATTATGGCTTTCCATCTCCCTCAGGGTACCCAAGACAGACTCCTGCAATTACAGACCACCACCATTCTGAAAGCAAAGCCACACTGAAACACAAACTCCATCCGTTTGCTTGTTGTCCACGATGCGTATGTGCTTTGAAAGTGGACTTGTGTAGCTTTGACACACATTGTACATCCCTCCAAAGCTAGTTAAAACTCTCTGGCCCTTTCCAGAAGGTTTGCCAGCTTCTAGTTTCAAACACAACAGGGAACTCTCCAAGCCCAATCTGTTCCTGGCTGTCAGAAGGGTAAAATGATTACATGGGTTCCAGCAGTTCTCTGACTGACCCTTCTACCTTATTGAATATGCTTATAAATCTCAACTCTGCTTGGATTAGGAGTGGCAATAGAAAGCTGTGTCCTTTGGCATGGGCTGGGTGACACAGAGAGCTATGAATACCACCTCTGTAGATATGAAAGGTAGTACAAATGTGCTTGAAGAAAACTTGCTTCCAGTAGGCGTGGTGGTGCATACCTGCAATCCCAGCACAACAGAGGTAGAGACAGAGAAGCAGAGGTAGGTGGATTTCCATGGACCAGGACAGCCTGTTCTACATAGTAGGTTCTAGGCCAGCCAGGGCTACACATTGAGATGCTGTATCAAGGAAAGAAAGGAAAAGGAGAGGGGTACTCCACCATACTCTTCCATAAATGCTAAACTTCTTTCTTTGGTAATTTCAATATCTTGTGTATCTTAATAGTCACAATTCTCATCATGACTTTGGGTGATGTGATTTTCCTACAACACAAATAACTGGATTTGCTGAGCTTGTTACTAGATACCCACTACTCTGTCTCTTCTACCTAACAAGAGTATTATGGGAATGGTTCCAATGAAACCACATGATAACTAGAGAACTAATGCTCTTCACCATTCTGTACATGAGAAAACTAATAGCAAGAGGCTACATTCACTTGTTATATGTTACTGTAATAAAATACATGAAGCTAGATGTTTATGAGGAAAAGAGGTTTGTTTAGTTCACAGTTTGGGAGGTTGGCAGTCCATGATTGGAAAGTGTCAATGGTTCAGTCTCTGGTTAGAGCTTCATGGAAGACTTCATGATGGAGGAAGCATGTGGGAAAGACAGAGCTCACAGTGCTGCAGCAACTGGATCCCACAGTCCTTCCAGTGGCGTGCCTTCAACTAGCCTAAGGACCTCTGTTAGACCACCTCCTTCCACCTTCCAGCATTGTCACAATGATGTCCCTGCTTCCAACACAAGAGCCCTTAAGAGAGAAACCTATGTGTAAACTACAACAAGGGCATAAATAAGCTATATATAAACTACAACAGGGGTACAAATGATTTCACCATACCCAGATACACTAAATAGAGATCCGGGCTCCAACCACTGTGCCCTGCCTGCCCTTAACCATAGCATTACAGTTCTAATCATCTCAAGAAAATGTAAAGGGCTGAGAATGTAATTCAGTGGTAGAGTTCATGCTAAGCCTGGATGAGTCCCCAGGTTTGTCTCCAGTGCTCTGCCCCAACCTAAAGAGAAAATATAACAACAACCAAGTTAAGCAAAATTCTAATTAAGTAGTAAATGTCCGTGCAGCATTCAATATTTTAACAATTTACTGAACACTAATGTGCAAGGTCAGTATTTACTCTTTGCATCGATTAATCTGAATTTAAAAAATAAATAAATAAATATCATCCATGAGACTGGTTAAAAACAAAAACAGTAAATTTTAATAATTTTAGAAGTCTCCTGGATCTTTTTAGAACTTTTCTCTATTTGCCAGAGTGGGAAATCTTTCTGAGTTACCTGCCCAAGCTCAGTGGCTAGCAATTTTATTATTACATCTGAAGAACACACAGGGAAAGGAAGCAAGGCAACCAGAACTATTCCACCTTTCTTTCACTCAATTATATTCCTGAAGATAACTTCGGAGCTTCAGGATCCTATCTTTCAGTCCTTGCAGGTCACTCTCTGCTGACTGATCTAGTGACTGCAAGCAAACATCAGCTCCTTTACCTAGTACTCAGATGAGTCAACAGCACAGCGCACTGACCTACTGCAGATCTCAAACTTGGAAGAGAGGGTTTTGGAAGAGAGAGGGCTTGTCTCTTTAGGGGGTTAGAGGAGGATTGCCTTATGGTTTTCTTTTTAGTTTGGTTTGTTCTTTAGAAAGAGTATCACTCTGTAGCCCAGGCTACCCTGTAACTCAAAGTATAGCCCAGGCTTGAAGTCTCAACCCTACTGCCTTAGCCTTTCAGCTGTTGGAATTTCTAGTGTGAAAAAAACATTTTTTTTATTGAGATAGGGTCTCCTCTAGCCAAATCTAACCACCAACTTACTATGTAATTGAGGCTACCCTTGATCCTGCTACCTCTACCTTCCTAGTTTGGGAGTGAAATTATATTGTGTGCCACCATACCTTATTAAAAACATAGAGATTATTTTGCTATTGTTTTAATTGGTTTTTACAATAGAAACTAGACCCAGGTGTGTCAGTGTACACCTATAATCTCTGCAGTTTGGTGGCTGAAGCAGGAGGACCATGAGGTCTTGAAGAATATACTAGGCTATAGAGTAAGACACTGTCTCAACAACAACAACCTAAAAATAAGTAAACTGCTAGAGACTTCCACTTTCAAGTATGTAAAGGCTTGTAAGTCTTACTTCTATCCTGGGATGCACTGGGGTGGGGTGGGGTAGGAGACCCTAACAAACTGGAAACCAGCAACTCTATCCCAATCTGTCAGAGAAGTGAGGTCACAGGCTAAACCCCTGAGAATATGGGACCAATATGAGCTCTGAGCCAATAGGAACCAATATGCAGATACAGAACATGGAATTCACTAAAACAGGGACCCCTTGAACCAATACTGGGAAAGGAAACCAGAGTGAGCAGCACTGAGCCATTCCTTTGAATTTCAGTCATGAAAACCCTTGTACCTGGGTCAATCTGACCTGAGGACTAGCCAAGCCACACTGTGAACCAGTGGGATTTTCAGCCATTGTAAGATGTGGAGAGCCATTCTGTTCTCTCCCACTGCAGATTCCATCATTACCCTGCCTCCTGGAGTGGAGTCAATGAGGAAGCCACCAGAAAGAAGAGATCTGCTCATCCCTCAGCTACTCCACCGTTTGTATCTAGCCATGAACCCATTCCATCTCCAAACCAGACAAAGATCCCCCTCTAGTCCCATAATTACCCTCCACGGGAATGACTACATGAGCCTGGCCAAAGTTGTTGAGAGGCCGGGGACTTCTGTTCCACAAATCTAGAGGTCCTGGCTGCACCAGAGCAGCAGGCTAAAGGAACTGCTTGCTTCATGAAAATGGAGGTTCCTTTTTGATGGAGGTTGCTGAAAAGCACAGGGACTTTGATGCCCTTCCATAGGTAAGTATGCTGGTCTCCTTCAGTGTGCTCCCTAGACCAGCAATATCTCAGGACATCAGCACTGGAATGGGACAGAGACACCACCTCATTGGAAGGTGAGACTGAATCTCCATAGAAGTTGCAAGGCTTGACCACAGTGGGGGAGCGGGAGCAGAGCAGATCAAAGCTTGGTGGTGCAAGCTTTGGTTTGAACTGGGTAAAGCAAGGGAACTAAATTAGCCTTCTCTGGATTGCTAATATTCATCAGGTTCTCCAGTCAGCTGCAGGATGTCCATGGAACCTAAGACTCTTTATCGATCGGCACACTCGCTGCTGTAATGTGAAAGACCAGGGAAAAGAAGCTGCTAATTGAACCATGACATCTTCAGCTGCAAGACATCTCTCAGAGACGTTAACATGTAAGTCTAAGAGTCAAGGAAACATAAGCTGATATCAGGTACTCTGTGTACCTAATCTACCTAATTGTATTTCCTTCTCAAAACAAAATGTCTGAGATGGTAATATCAGTTAGTGAATTCCTTTAAGATGAGAAACCAAGAGGTTTGACTCTCTTATGGATAGCAGAACAGAGACAACTTCCCCTCTGTCTACCTGTGGGATCCGAGTTTGTAAGCACCAGGCCTCTGCAAGACTAACAACTCCCACAGAACGTGGAATGTCATGGGATAAATAAGTCAAAGTGAATGTGCAATACAGCCGCACTCTCCTCTCACAAGGACAACAAATGCAATGAATGGCCTTGTCCCTCCACTAGGGAATTCATGGAAGAATGGACTTCTAGATGGGCCAGAAGTTTGTGCAGGACAATAGGTCAATGCACTTCCTTCCTCCTAAGAAGGGTGGAATATTCTCAACAGTAGACACATTTCTAGGATTTATGGTTTCGTTATTCTAGTGTCATATCTTTTGGGGCTGGAGAGATGGCTCAGGGGTTAAGACTGACTGCTCTTCCAGAGGTCCTGAGTTCAATTCCCAGCAACCACATGGTGGCTCACAACCATCTCTAATGGGATCCAATGCACTCTTCTGATGTGTGACTGAAGACAGCAACAGTGTATTCATATAAATGAAAATAAATATATAATAAATAAATATTTTTAAATATTTCATTTTAAATAGGTTGTGAAGGGGATTGGGAGACGGTTTAAAAAAAATCAAACCAATCAAAAGATATTTGGGGTGCATCCAAGCCTGGATCCAGAATTTATATGTTTAAAAGGCCAGATGCAGTAGAACACACATTTATAAGCTCAGCTTATTCACCCTGGGAGATGGAAGGTGGGGTCAGGAGAATTGCTTCCAAGCTGCTAGCCCTGCCCGATGTGTGCCACAGTGAACATTAATAAATGTCTCAAACAAGGTGGGTGGGGAAGACCAACATTCAAGGCTGTCCTCTGACCTACACATGAGTGTCATGGCACTTCTATGTCCCTAACATACACACATTAAGTAAATAAGGGAAACAATTGAAGAAGACATCTGATGTTGGTCTATGTATGCACACATGTGCACATGCATGCTTGTGCACACACATAAAAGAAAAAGAGAGAGGAAGGAGGGAGGGAGGGAAGCTGTAGGATAGGATACAGAGAAAAAAAGAAAGAAGCCCGAGAACAGTAAAAGAGGCAAAGAGTGTAGATTTGCTGAAAAGCTGAGAGATCCACCACCCCAGATGTAATGGGAGAGTGGAAAAACAAAGTTCAACTAAGAGATGAATATTGAACCTTCCTAAAGGATGCTCCATCAGTAGACTGAGGACATGCCGGTCTACCGGAAAATATTAAACTGAAATACTGTTGGACATGTCAGGGCATTTGACGTTAGTTCACAGTTTTTTCGCTCCAGATCATTCACTCACTACATGAGGAGACATCTACAGTGTTAGGATAAAATAGCTGGCAGCCAATGCACAGTCCTTTTCTTTCAGGGCAGAGATTAGATACCCTGGGATGGTCACATTAGCATATTACCCATCCGTGTGCTTCAAGCATCACTGTGATAACGAAGGGAAACCAGGCAGTCTAAAATGCAAACTTGATGGGAAGGGTGGAGTTTGCAAAAGGAAGTAATTAAACTCATTAGTCAAAAGCAGAGAGGGAGAGAAAGAAAGCCCAGCCAATCATTCATTAGACTGGGAAGTGTTTCTTTTTAATGGGAGGATATCACAAAGCTGACAGTTAAAAATGGCATTAATTTTTGTGTAGTAAGGGGCAGCACCCCAGTCAAGGACACTCCAGTACAAAGGATGTTCTGGCTATCTCTGCCATGACACAGCATGAGCTACTGAACACCATCAGCAACCCACCTAACGGACATCTTCACACTAGGTTTGTGGATTTTGTTACCAAGCTGAGTGCATAACAGGTAAGTGAGTATGAATTATATAGCATATGGATAGCTTTCCTCCTGGACCAATAAAGTTGATTTATCAAGTGTTCGGAGGCTGCCCTGATCACAGGTTGGACTGGAATTCTGCACCCTCTTTCCTCAGCCTCCCTGGAGCTAGCAGAGTATATTGAACTCCGAAGCTACATCTTTGTTCAGTAAAAGGGAGCAAGGATGATCATGTGAATAAATACATGTGTGTGTATCTAGAGGCCAGATGTCAGCCTTGGGAGTTGTCATCTATCTTTAAAAAAAATAAATTTTTGGGAGTAGGGCAAAGATTCAGCACAGCTCAGATGTGGAAGTCAGAGGAAACTTTGTAGAGGTCAGGTTTGGTTTGAGATTTTTGTTTTTGTTCCATTTTTGTTTTGTTTGTTTTTTCCTATCTTTATTTTGAACTCAGGTTGCCAGGCTTGCTCAATAAATTCCTTGGCCCACTGAGCCATTTCATTGGCCCCATCTACCATATTTTTCAGATGAGGTTTCTTACTGCACCTAAACTCATTGACTTGGCTAGGCTGACTGGCCTGAGAAAGAGAACTCTAGGAATTCACCTCTCTGCCTTCCCCAATACCAGAATTACAAGAGGATGTCACTGACAGGAGTAGGAGGAGCCCCAACTGTCATCTAAGTGGCATTTGAGAATGACTTTTTAAAGGAGGAATGAGCCCCTGTAGTGACTGAAGCGAGGAACCGGTTGTGTTTGACGTTGCACAAATACTGGTCCTCAGTGATCAATAGGAGGCGCCAAGGCGCAGCACAGTTCCAGCAGAGATCATGGCAGCTCCTGGTGCAAAGGAGGTTAGAACATCACAATAGCAATCAGAAACTACAAAAAAAAAAAGAAAAAAAAAAAAAAACCCTACACAGGGCTCTGCTGTCCCAGCTCCTGACTGGAGTCCCGCTTTCAGCCAACTCCAGGGTGGTGCTTGACTCTGTGGAGGGGGGAAAGGAAGAATAAGGTCTCCAGAGATCCTAAGACCTTCGAAGGAGAGCCTGCTCCAGGCCTCAAGACTGGACAGATCCCAATGACACATGAGATCTGCGACTGGATCTACCACTAAGAAGACTTTGGGGCTTGCCAGAGATAAGAGAGCCATGGTTCTGCCCTGCTCAGACTTCATACAGCTCCTTACGCATCCTGAGACCCTGGAAATGCTTAGAGCTGTGATATTTTGTGACCTCACTGCTAGGCACCTGGAGCCTACCGAGTTAGACGTAGGCCCTGCCAACCTCCTTCCATCATCTGGCATCTCGTTTCTACTTAGCCATTCAAGTGTCTACTCTCCCATTGAAAATACTCCGGCGTGGTGAATGAAAGCCCCCACTCTGTCCTTGGGAGGAAGGCAAGACAAGAACCAGAATGGAGGATGGACTGCCTCAGCATCACATCTGGCTCTGTACATGAGTGCTAGATGCAGCACCCAGCTCCTCAGACTAGAGCAGCAAGTATTACATCCAATCCAAGCCACCTCGTCAGCACCCTGCTTCTTAACTCTTGGCATTTGAAGTGTATCTTCCTCTGGAGAATTGCCTCTTGCCCAACCCAGCTTATCTTTGGCTCAGGAGCCCAGAAGGACAAATGACAGCAGAAAATGCCTCTGGTCAAGCAGACGCGTCACGTTCAGTCTGAGTCACTGGCTTCCTTTAACCATTCAGATCACCTAAGACCATGGTCTCCCGCTCCATCCTGCAAAGAACTGCCAGGTCGTGAGAGTTGAGTGATACGAAGTTGCACGCAGGACTTGCCTGGCTCTGTCGCTGTGTTTGTTTTGCTGACATGCCTCACTGAAGACTCCATGTCATGGCTCTGACCCCCAAAGCCTGGGGCGGGGGGAGGGGTCCCCGAGCTGCATCCAGCTCTTTTCTTCCAGGCACACTTGCGCTCCCGGGCTCCTCTGAATAAGGAGGCCTAGGGAAGAAGAGAAGGACTGCCAGAGAACCTTACGCAGGCGCAGAAACACAAAACCCAGCTTCCACCGAGTGCACAGTGGGAGCCAGGAGACGAGGCAGCCCACTGAACAGATGCAAGTTTCCTGTGCTCCGGTTCAGCTGGGACCATGTGCTGGAAAACAGAGATAAATCACGTGGAACTTGCTGTCAGCCCTCTACCTTCCCCGTTAAACCCTTCGACACCGGGTTCCTCACTGGCTGAGGCCGCTGTAGTTTTTAAATGAAGGCTGTGAGCCGGCTTTGGCAGTGCCGCCTCATTTTTCCGCTAATACCTCTGTGGATTCTGCGTTCGCATCTGGCCAGTGCCATCACGCTGGGTATGATTATAATAGGCTGCTGCTCTTTCCCAAGCAGGAAGCTGGAGTCCTGTAACCGACAGCTCAAACAGAGGCTTGTTCCAAACACAAGCCGATCACAGCCAGGGAAGGGGCTGCAGTGCGGGACTTCTCCCAAGGCATAAAAAAGGAGAGGGAGAGAGAGAGAGAGAGAGAAATGTGTTAACTGTGCTAACAGTGCCAAGTAATATGCTTCGTTAAAAATTTAATCACCTACAAGTGCAAAGCAAGTGCAAGGCAATCATGTTGTAATTAGCACAGCAATTAACACCTCCTTTTTCCATAGCCATGCATCCTAGGAAGGGCAGGATTGCAAGTGTTCAAGCTGCTGACAGTTGCGGCTCCTATAGAGAGGGGAGGAAATGTTTGACTAGAATATTTTGATTTCTGGCATTTGGGTTGTGTGTCCCTAAGAGCTCGGAACGGGCTGCCATCTTGGCTGTGTGCTGGACGTCATCAAGGTCTCTGTTTTCCATGGTTTCAAGAGCTTCTTTCTAGTGTCAGCTTCCTTTCTGTGGTATTAGCATATACATAAATCTGTGACTATACATATATGCTGAGAGCAAACATGCCCGTGAGCCCTGTTTGTCTGCTTAGGAGTGGCCTTTCCCACCGAAAAGAATTGTCTTCCTTAGTTCTCTACAGAAACTAACCAAAAACAAGACAGGAAAAAAAAAACCACTCAGTGGGAAATCTGGTCTAGAATAATTCATTCTATTTGACCCAAAATCTTGGGACTCTCCTATACCAGCAAGGTCATTCTGGGGGCTCAAGAGTCAGTCCCTCAGATAGTGGAGGAGCACAGGAAGATGGGCCTTTCTGAAACAGAACACAAAGGTCAAGTCCAGGAGCTGGCCTGTGCTCTCTGGCACTGACTGGAAAGTGGCTACTTACCTGATGGACAAGTATCTCAGAGGTGGTCTCCTCAGTGTATGGGGGAAGCAAGTGGGAAGCTGGAGTGAATTATCCTAGTCCCCCAAGGGAGAAAGTATCTTTGGAGATGGGAATGTCACTCAGCAGGAGACCACGTGACTAACAAGCATGAAGGTCTATATCCATCTTCAATGCATAAATACATAAATAATGGTCCTTAGTGTCAAACCTCAAAGTTTTATACATATATGTAAGTATATGAGACATATTATATATAAATATATAACATAACATTTTAATATTTTATATTTTAATATAATAATTCTTAATTTATATACTTTTATTTAATATAGTATTTGTATGTAATACTTTAATTTGGATATAAAAACATACAATTTATATAAAAAATATAAAGATATATTATATTTGTGATATAGATATATGAAATAATTTGTTAGCCAGATAGGGTAGCTCACATCTGTAATCCCAGCACTTGGGAAACTGAGATGGGGCATCTTCACAAGTCTGAGGTTAGTCTTGGCTACATAGTAAGTTCTAGGCCAAACTAGGCTAGAGTATCAGACCCTATCTCAATGAATGAGTGAATTAAAGAAAAAAAAAATCTCGTTTCTAATCTGCATTTTGTCTCCACTTGGGTAGAGAAAGCATGCCCAGGCTGCAACGCCACAACACCACTACTGGAAACTCACCCCAGACCTCAAGGACTCGGTGCCCTGTGAGAATGGAGTCTCTAAGAATAGAGCCTAGATGGTGGCTTTCAAGCTTTCAATGTGTTTGAAAGAAGTTTGTGGTCTGGTTGTTATTGTTTTAAGAAAATTAGGAGACATCCAGGCATTGGCTTAAGTAAGAACTTAAGAAACAGCAATACTTATCTTTGGGGTTGTCTTCGTCTTATTCTTACCATTGATGCGGACTCAGTAAAAGCGTTTCACAGGGCAGGCAAAGCTCTGGAGTGAGGGGGTTTGGGGAATGGGAAAGCAGTTGCCTTCTCTGGCTGACTTTGTAAGAACACTGCTGAGATGTACAGAGGGAAAAGCTCAAGTTGTGTGTCTGGCTAAGGAGCATTCCAGGGCTCTGTGGACTCTGGAAGTGCAGGCATTCATAAAGGATAATCCCTGTCCTGGTTTGCTCGTTCTTACTGTCCCTCCCACCCCTGCTCCCCCTCACTGGGCATCTCTTTTGTCCAAGCACAGAAGCCCATCCCAGAAAGCTGAAAGAGGGAAAAGAAAAGAAATCCCAGCAAGGAGGACACATGCTTTGTGAGTGGGACAGACTGTGTCCTGGCAAACCTCAGTAGAAGACAAATGAAATTCCTGTTTCAAACACAGAGAGGACAAATGTCTTATTAGGCTAAAAAGCCTCAAATTAAGTATGTTGAGGCAGTTGGAAGAGACAGTTCCCGCAGTCTTCACTTCATTCATTCCTACAGGAAAAGACATCTCTGGAAAGCACTCCCTTAAATATTGCTGTCATTTGTAACACTGGCTGAAACGTCAGCTGTGGTATAGCCTTAATCCAAGGTCCCAGAGGATACACTTCTGCATTTGCATTTATCTCTAATAAATATTTTGTCTAGGCTGCTCAGCTTTTATTTTCTCTTTTATCAAAATGGCTTAAATGTCAGCGAGTTGGAAATTAAGTCTCAATGCTACTTGAATGATTGTATTTATCATGCTGTATACTTGCAAGCTCATTCATTCACTTAAGAGTATGCATTAGATGCCAGGCACTGATGTCAGAGCAGGCACTGTTTGGAGAATCAAACCAGACTAACAATAACAATGAAGCATAAGGACCCTAGGGGCCTCCCATCCCTGAGAAGCATTTCTGCTATCGTGTCCCCAGTGCCTCACACAGAGCCTCATCCATTAGACATCAGACAGATGGATGGATGGATGGATGGATGGATGGATGGATGGGGTGGTGGTTTGAGTATACTTGGTGTACAGGGTGGCACTATTAGGAGGTGTGGCCTTGTTGGAATAGATGTGGCCTTGTTGGAGGAAGTATGTCACTGTACAAGTGGGCTTTAAGATTCTTCTCCTAGCTGCTTGGAAGTCAGTCTTCTCCTAGCAGCCTTCAGATGAAGATGTAGAAATCTCAGCTCTTCCTGCATCATGTCTGCCTGGAATCTGACATGTTTTCACCTTCATGATAATGGACCTCTGAACTTGTAAGCCAGCCCTGATTAAATGTTGTCCTTATAAGAGTTACCTTGGTCATGGTGTCTGTTTACAGCAGTAAAACCCTAACTAACAGATGGATGGATGGATGGATGGATGGATGGATGGATGGATAGATAGATAGATTGGTTAAGTCAATCAATGATAAGCTCTGCACTAAATTGACCGTGTGTGTGTGTGTGTGTGTGTGTGTGTGTGTGTGTATGTATATGTATATATATACACACACACATATATGCTAACTTTACGATGAGTATCAGTATACTAATCCATCATATATTACAATCTAGGAACTGATGAAGTACCCTAAGAAAGAAACATAGTCGATACAAAAGGAAGACTAGGCACTTCCACTAAGAGGGCTATCAGAGGAATAGCAGTCACATCGGGATGAAGACAGTAGGGAACTCATGTGTGAAGGAGCTTCGTACCTCAGGGTGGGAGGGATATTGGGGTGTTCCTGGAAAGGGAGTTGAAGACAGATCACCACATTCTTGAGCAAGTAGCTGCCAAAGCAAGTTAGACCCAGACAGAGGTCAACCTCTGTCTACATGTAAAACTGATTAACCTGGAAATAGACTGGCAGTGAGGAGACCAATTTGGAGCTTACTTCAATAGTTTGGACACAATTCACTTGGAAATTCACTTGAGCCAGGAAGAGGGCAGTGTGCCTGGCAGAAGCTGACATGGGATAGCTGAAGCCTACCCACCCACACCTTCAAAACAGTCAGCGCTGTGTGGCTGGATCCACATACACAAATTGGAGACTTAGAAGCCAGCATTGGTGTGGGAGTAGGAGGGTGATAAGATAAATATTGCTGTTGCAGACTGTACCACTATTGAAGGTTGGCTGGGCATTTGGTGGCAAATGAAAAAACTCTTAGACATGTTAAGCTGAAACATAAGAAAGAAGAAAGAAGACCTTTAAAAACAATGAGGTTTGGTTTGGGTCAGTCTTCCACAAGACTTTTGCATGCTATCATAACTGCTGTATATTTGTATGAGCAACTTCTCTGCTGTGTCTGGGAGGACCTCCTCTGTATCCATCCACTGCCTTGGTCTTCTACAATCTTTCGATCCCCTCTTCAGCAATAGCTGGGTAGTAAGGGATGAGGGAGAAGCTATGGGAAGGGTTAGGGGAAGAGAGTGACTATGACCAATTTTTAGTAACTAACACAAAGCAAAAATAATAAAAGTAAATTTAAAAAAAAAGCTCTTTACATGTATTGTTGGCATCAGCCATGTGGTTAAAGGCATGGAAATGAATGGGGTAGAAAATAAAAATGGGGCTAGAGTCTTGAAGAGAAGCGTAATGTGGAAGGAAGAGCAGAAGCCATCCAAAGAAGAGAATCATTCAGAACCATGAAATCCAAAGAGAAGAGAATTTCCAGCAGGCCATGGTTCTAAATGCTGTCAGGAGATGAATGCTGAGGGGGAGTGAGAAAAGACCTGACCACCAAGAAGTGATTGGCAACCTTTGAAATAGCCTGAGGCGGGAGGTCTGGGGACTTAGGAAAGCTAACCATAAGGAAGCAAGAGTGGGGAGGAGGAAAGCTCAGTTAAGAGCAGGACATACAGATGGTGTTTTCAAGAAGACTGGCGTTTTAGGGGAAGTGAGATGGAATAGTGGTTGACAACACTAGAGCAGGTCAAGGGTCAATTTCCTTAAGACAAGGTTGCCTCACACTGAAGGAGGCTATTTATCAAAGGAGGCTGAAGACATGAGCAACTAAGGAAATGTGATGATCTGGGAGCCAGATGGTGCGACTGTAACTCCAGTGGACAGAAGCAGAGAGTCTTCCACTGGGGGTGTGGAGATGCAGAGGTCTTAAAAACAGACACGACATGAAAAAAACGAAACAAGGAATCTGAAGAACTCGTATCTTTCCTCAACCATGAGATGGCAGTTGGAAAAGTGAAGAGGTAAACATGTTCTCAATACCTCCTGCTGCTCAGTACATCTAAAGACTGGAGCTTGGATATCTCCAATAAACATACAGCTCTGTGAAGTGGAAACACAAGTAATGACATGCTAAGGAGTTCAGTGTGCTTGCCTAATGGGTGTTCAGATTCCTCCCCAGATTTTCACCCACCAACATGAAGCAGTTCTCCTGATGATTCATTTTAGCTAGAATCCCATGGACTTCCTGGGAATATTTCTTCTACTAACCCCATTCCATCCTATGGACTATATTTTCACTTTTCCTGATATAGTCAATGTTAAGTCTCTCTCTGTCTCTGTCTCTGTCTCTGTCTCTGTCTCTCTCTCTCTCTCTCTCTCACACACACACACACACACACACACACACACTCAACAAAACCCCAATGTAATAGCTGCTCATCAATAAACCTTACTGTATTATTTTTCAGCAGTACCAAGTATTTTTCCCCTTTAACAAAATATCATGTGTATCAACAATGTAAAAATGGAATAGGTGGATTTAGAAAGAAAACCCACAAAAGGAGTTTAGCTGTCTCTAACTTTATAAACCTAAATTTGACAACTTAGGTGAAACAGACCAACTCTTTCAAAGGATGAACTGACACAGCTCATTCAATGTAAAACAGACAATTTGTCCAGCCTTATAACCATTAAGAAAATTGAATTTGTGATTTAAATGCTCCCCGAAAAGAAATCTCCAGACCCAAATGATTATACTGGTGAATTCTACCAGATGTTTCAAGAGAAATTAGCAGAAATTCTACAAGTCAATTCCAAAACATAGAAGAGGAACAGTACTGTCCAACTCAGTTTATGGCTCTATTATCACCCTGATACCAAAGCCAAACAAAGACCATTAAAATAAGAAGAAGAAATAATAAACTACAAACCAAGTACCCTCATAGAGACATGAAAGTCCTTAACAAAATGTTAGCAAGTAGAACTTATAAATACAAAAAAAAAAAAAAAAAATTCTAAACTTGATCAAATAGGATTGATTCCAGACATACAAGGCTAGAACTAGTGTCTGACAACCAATCAATACAAACCACCATTTTAGCATTCTAATGGAGAAAATCATATTGTCATATACATTGATAAAGGAAAAACCTTTAACAAAACTAAGAGAGAAAATTTATGACAAAAATGTTCATAAATGTAAGAATAGAGTGAAACTTCCTAAAAACTGATAAAGATGGCATCACTGTTTTATGTGTTTGTGGGTCTTGTCTATTTAATTGTTTTGTTTGTAAGCTTATCAATAACATAGCATTGAATATTAAAAAGACAATGATCTCCTCCCAGGATGGAGAGCCAAGCAAGGACGTGAATGTTCTTCATCTTTACTTAAAATAGAGTTGGAAGACCCAAAAAGGGCAATAGGGCAAGAAAAGAAAATAAAGGCATGCATATCTAAGGGAAGAAATAAAACGATGGAAAAAAAAACTTACTGAAGGCATGGTTGTCTACATAGAAATTCTTGGAAAATCTCCAGGAAAATCTCATCCAATCAAATTGCTGAGTCAGAGAAGCAATGGCCTACAAGATAAACACACAAGTCAGAAATAAATTCAGAGGCATATGTCCAGTATGAGTAATAAAGATGTCAACTCTCTCCACATTAACACAAAGATTTTTTTTTTTTTAACTTGCCTGTGCTACTGTAACAAGTTGCCAGGAGCTGAATGGTTTACAACAAAAGAAAAGGTTTCTTCTTACATTCTTGGAGACCATAATTCCAAAATAAAGAGATAACCAGGCTCTGTGGCTGCTGAGGGAAGATGTGATTTGTGGTTCTCTCCCAGCTTCTCATGGGAGCATGCCTTTATTTCCTTTTCTTGCCCTATTGCACTTGATGGGTCTTCCAACTCTATTTAAGTAAAGATGAACAATGTTCACATCCTTGCTTGGTTCTCCATCCTGGGAGGAGATCATTGACCCTGGTCCTTGTCATTCCTTGGCTGTGCCAGCATAACACGAATATTTGTATCAGTTTCACATTGCCATCATCCTTGTGTGTTCATGTCTCTTCTGCTACCCATGTAAGGCCACAGTCACCCCAGTTCTCCGCTCTAATCCAACAGTGCTTCACCTTAAATTAGCTCGTTATATCTTTAAAGTTGCTCTTTGACATATATGGTCACATACTGGCATTGGTATTGTGGATAAATGTGAATTTCAGGAAGACATTGTTCAGTGCCTCAAAGCTATTGCAGTTCCTGTTATATGGAAATCCAAAGAGAAAATAGAGTCATTTGTATAATTTAAGGAAGGACAACAAAGTTAGGGGAAAAAAATCATTTGAAACCTACAGGGTACTAGTAAACACCGTAAAATCCTGACAGAGAAGTTAAAATCATAAATCAAAGAACAGAACCAGGAACTCAGAAACAGGCTCACACAACTAAGGCCAGAGATTGTCAACAAGGAGACTGTGGTGGCTTGAATGAAGAATGTCTCCCAAAGGCAATAGGTCTTTAGGTGATGGCACTGTTTGGGAAGGTTATGGACTCTTTAAGGAGCAGAACCTTGTTGGAGGAAGTAGGTAACTAGGTGCAGGCTTTGAGGTGATAGGTTGGCTCCACTTCTCTCTCTCTCTCTCTCTCTCTCTCTCTCTCTCTGTCTCTCTCTCTCTCTCTCTTTCTCTCTCTCTCCCTCTCTCTCTCTCTCCCCACTTCCCTGTGCAGATGGCATTGACCGACCAGTCTGCATCCTGACTGTCAGCTGGGTCTCATGTTCCTGCAGCTGTGCTTTCCCCATCATGACCAACTGTATCCCCACTGGAATTTTAAGCCAAAATCAACCATTTCTTCCCTAAGTTGTTCATGATCATAGTATTCTTTTACAGCAACAGACAAAGAAGCAATGTAGGCACAAAAGCAGCTCTGTGAGCCTTTCCACAAGGCAAATAAATACTCAAAGAGTAGAAGCCAAATTCCTGAACTAACCTTTACATTCCCACGGTTAACTCAAAACTCATCAAGGCTTAAACATAGTGGGAATCTTGGAGAGCTAGTTTAGGCCAAGTTTTTAAGGCTGACTCCAAAAGGGAAAATAAGCACCTGGATTGCATCAAAATTAAAACTCTTGTTGGCCATTATGGTACAAGCTGGTAACTCCAGAACTCCAGAAGCCAAAGCAAGATGATAGGGAGATGAAAGCCAGCCAGGGCTACCTTGTGAGTTCAAGGTTAGCCTGGCTCACAGACTAAAAACCTGTCTCAAAATTCAATCAATCAATAGATCTCTTATCCTGTAGATAACCCAATTAAAAGGGGGAAAAAAACTGCAAACTACATATCTGGCATAAGCTTAGTAGCTAGGATAATAATAATTTAAAAAAAAACTCTCAAAACTCAACATTTTATGAAAACAGTCTAATCAGAAAACGGGCAAAAGACATGCACAGACATTTCACCTAAGAGGATATACAGATGGCAAATAAACACAGGAAAAGATGTTCACCATCATTAGCAATTAAGGGAATGCAATTTAAAGCTGTAATGAGGTATCATTACACACCTATTAAAATGGCTAAGATAAAAAAAAATAAAATAGTGACACCGCCAAACGCTGGTGAGGATGCCAAGAAAGTCAATCACTCGGGCATGATGTCGGGAAATGTAAAATGGCACAACCGTGCCAGAGAGCAGTCTGGCCATTTCTTTAAACCTGTATATACCACACGATGAAACTATCAACATTTATCCTAGAGAGATGAAGGAAAGAAGCTACTAGGTACAAATGTTTGTAGTTGCCTTCTTCATAACAGCCCCAAACTGGAAACAAGTCAGCTGTCCTTCGACAGATGAATGATTAAACAAACTGGTAGATCTGTACCACAGAACGCTACTCATGAAGACTCGTACATGTGAACACGAGAATGTTTGAGGAATAGCGGCAAATGGATTACGCTGAGCAGAAGGGTAAAACAGCGCAGAAGGGTAAATACAATGTGATTTGATGTACTCATGTTTTATCAAAATTATATATATATATATATATATATATATATATATATATATATATATATATATATATATGGACTGGGGCTATGGGTCAATAGGCCAAGTGTTTGTCTCCAGCCTGAGGGCCTGAATTCAGGTCCCTAGCATCCACATAAAATGTAGAATACACGTGTATTTAATCTCATCACTAGGAAGGTAGAACTGGAAAGGTCCTTGGGGCTTGATGGCCACCTAGTCTGGCCAACCCATTGAGTTCCAGGTTCATGAAAGACTGAAAGACTGTGTCTCAAAATATAAGACAAAAAAATCATGGAGGAAGATATGTAATTCTCACCTCTGGCCTCCAGATACACAAATATAAATACACACACACACAATACCACACAGAAAATTACACAAATAGAGAACAGTTATTCTCTGAGGGAGCTCTGAAAGTTAAAAGAGGGGCTCTAAACAGTCCACGTGGTAGGGCACAGCTAAGTGCTAGAGATCAGAATCCTTAGTCGTAAAAGGCCTTAAATTTAATCCCCCCAACAAACAAAGTCATCATGAGGCATTCCTTTGGGGACAGAATGTTCTGTATTGTGTCTGTATCACTGTCAACAAAACAAGGCCACACTGTACCACATCTTTGTAAGATGTTACTCTAGTGAGACGCCACACGCGAGTAGTCTGACTTGCTGTTTTTACATGCTTCTTACATGTGAGCCCAATATTAACATCAAAAAATCTCACTTAAATATTATCAAAACTGGGACTGGAGAGACGGCTCAACAACAAAGAACACTTGCTGCTCTTCCTGTGGACCCAAGTTCCCGAATACCCAGGTAGCTCATAACAACCAGTACTCTATCTCCAGAGGGTATGACAGCCTTTTCTGGCCTCTGCAGAAGATGTATGTAAGTAGCATATACGGAAAACACAGAGAGAGAGGTGGGGGGGTGGGGGGGGATCAGAACTGTGACTGTTATGTAGTAAGAGGCATGTATTAGGTGTTCATTAAGTAAAATTATTTGCTAAGCTACAAGAAGAGACGGGAGGTGGTGGCTGAAGTAGAGGCTAGAAAAGCTTTGAGTAGGTGCTTCATGATACATAACAGAAAGCCAGAGGCGAATTAGAATTGATTCTTTGACATCAACAATAAGACTGCCTTAGAGACCACCAGAAGTACACACCCATAGTCCTGTCTCCCTAGGGCAAAGCAATATCAAAGACAATTATGTTAAGACAAAAAAGACAGGGAAGGAAAACTATAAACATGGACTTTGTGTGGAATTAGTGGGGATAGCAATAAAGATAGCACTGAGCCTAGAACACTTAGACTACCAGCTCAGAAGGTCATTTCAGGTAAATTCTATCAACATCCAACCTTACAGGTGAAGAACTTGATGCCTGTAGAAGTTAGAAAGCCATACACCCTGCCATAGCCAACCAGAAGAATGAAGACTGACTTGAGAGCTGGTAGCTCCCTGATGTCCTATATGGCTACTCCCCAAGTATAGGAATGACCTTCAGAGCAACACAGCGTTGGGCATGAGATGTCCAACTGTTCAAATCTAGAAAGTGGAGGGTAACTCAGGGAAGTCCAACAGAACCAAAGAGAACTGCCTTTCTTTGTAGGAGTGGGGGGGGGTGTAGAGATTTAAATACCCAGGAAACAGTGGAAAGACGGGAGGCCCAACCCACACAAACCTGTTTCCCCTTATTCTCCTCAAATGCTTTCCAAAACCCGTTTGAAGTCTGCTCCTCCTTATGTAAGGGTGGGAATAAACTGAGAAAGTCCTTAAAGTGTTAATGTGTGACTGTTGGTGATGGCAATTATTTAAATGATACTGGTTAATTTGTTTTATTGTTTCACACAGTTTGATTTATTTGCTATTTATTGGTTCGCGTATATAATGAATAGGGTTAGATTAATAGATTTTCAAATGTAAATTCATCTCCATTAACGTTTATGAGCTACAATTGTAGATGAGGCTTAAATAAATACACAACCAAGAATAAAGATTACAGTATATTTTCAGAGCAATAAAGCGAGGGTGAAAATATGTTCCAGAAATAAAGGAGATATGGAGACGGTCCATGAATACTGCCCCCTAGAGACAGAAGACTTAGTCAAATTGTCATACGGTAAACATACAGTAGTACTTCCATTTCTTTTTATAAAGGTGTGTGCCTGCCTGCCTGCCTGCCTGCCTACGTGCGTGCGTGCGTGCGTGCGTGCATGCGTGCGTGCGTACGTGCGTGCGTGCATGTGCCCTCAAAAGCCAGAAGAGGGCATCAGATCCCACAGAGCTGGAGTTAGAGGCACTTGCGAGCTGCCCAACAAGAATGCTGGAAATGGAACTCAGCATCCTCTTCAAGAGTAGCTAGCTATCCGGGTGTGGTGGCGCACGCCTTTAATCCCAGCACTCGGGAGGCAGAGGCAGGTGGATTTCTGAGTTCGCCATCTCTTCAGCCCCAATGTTATATTTTCTTCCCAGTCCATTAAAAGTAGCAAAATATTAGTCCTAGGCCCTCAGATAATTGTACAAAATGTCTGACTGTAAAAGGCCTTCTTGCTCTCCTGCGTAGGGCTACGGCTTGGAAAGAAGATCCAGGAGAAGCATCTCTGACCTACTCACTGTCTCATACCCCTCTGGATCCAACCACCACTTCTACAGGGTGCCCCACACACGCGTCAGGGGAAGGACCAGAGAGTTTGCAAGCTCAGCACTGTGCTACTACGGCTGATATATAAGGACGTTTCTAGAGATAAGTTGCCCTCTGACCTAGAATATATCATTTTTAACCCAAGCACCGGGATATGGTTGAGCACAGCAGAAAAATACCTGCATTAAGTGTGGCCTTGGAACCCTGAAAGAACTGATTCATCTCACATGGAAGGAAAACAAAACCCCTTCTTCACCTCTAAGGAGGCTTGATATCTTGAACTAGCTAGCCAGCCAGTTCTTCGCAAGTCCACATATGCAAACCAATGCTGTATAAAGGACTCAAACTGAAAACAAGAATAGTTCAAGAACAGAAAGGCTGAACACGTTGCCTAATGTTTCAGTTTGGTAATAACCATTATGGACTAAATTGTACGCTTCCTCCCCAAAATTTCACACATTGAAGTCCTGGCTCTCAGGACATCAGATTGCTACTTGTAGAAGGATCACCTTTACTATGATAACGGATTTACTACGATCTCATTGGGGAGGAGTCTGATCAGGGTACAGAAGTACACAGACATGAGGACATCGAGCATAGAGCACATCCTGCCATCATTTCGTTGCTCAGGCTTCCAGCCTGCAGAATGGTTAAGGAAGCAAACTTGTCTGCTTAATGTAGTGAGAATTCTGGAATCTTGGTTCCTTTAAAACACACACACACACACACACAAAGTATTATAAGAATATGTTTTCATTTTAATCCCAGGTGTGGAGACACGGGGCTGCTTTGGACATTCCACAGCAGCTGACTATGATTTGCCTCATGCCCTAACAGAGGCATGGCTTTGCCAGCAGCAGATAGTTTCTGTGATTGTGCAACATGTGGAATTCTGGGAATTTTTCAGGGGGTATATAAATGACAGAGCCTGGATAGGTAGGGTGGGTAGTTGTTTGGTCAGGGGGCTTGGTTGTAGTTTATTAGTAGTCGTGCTCAAATAAGAAGCAAAAAGAAATTAGATTCTCGAGTCTCTATCCTTCTTTCTCTCCAATTTAGTGATGGGGGGAGGGGCGGTGAAACCAGGGGGATAAAGTGTGGAATAAAGAAGAACCCACAAAGTAGCAAAGGCAGGCAACAGCTTTCTTAGAGCAGAGGAATATAATGGATACAGTGGTCAAGCTGATGTCTTCATCTTGCTCCCACCACCAACATTGAGTTCACAGCTCCTTGGTTTCAGCAAGATACTGATGGGGGCATCATTGTGCAATCACCAGAAGACTGACCTCTTTTCAACTTTTACGGAGATTTTGTTATTCCTCTTTCAGTGCCATTCCTTTTTGTTGTAACATTTTTGGGGAATGAGGAAAGAGGAATGGAATTCCTTTTATCAAGCAAACTGTGCATATGCAAAGCTCCATCCCATAAGCCAGCTGTCACCTACATACGGGGGCAGACCCCGCAAACCTAAATGACTGACTGGTGTGGTTAGCACTTGCTGGTCTTAGACCTCGTTTTGCTTTCTTTTCAATCTTAATTTTTCGTATAAGAATGGCAAAATATGGGCCTGATGGAGGTGACACATGCCTTTCATCCCAGCACTCTTGAGGCAGAGGTATATGGATCTCTCCGAGCTTGAAGCCAGCCTGGTCTACAGAGCAAGTTCCAGGAGAGCCAGGGCTACATAGAGAAACCCTGTCTGGAAGAAAAAGGGAAAAGGCAACATTGGAGGGGACGGGAAATGGGGGGGGGGGGGACAAATAAAGGTGCAAAAAGTCCTCTCACACAAAGAAGTGGGTGTAAGGCTCTCAGATTCTGAGTTTGCCTCTAGGACTGTATATGAACATCATTCCCTTGTACAATGACACAAATCACAAAGTTAATCCAATCTCAAACATTTAATGAATCTGAGACGTTCCCGGCGGTACTCATCTGTGCAGCGTTGCAGGACTTGACACACTGCGCATGCTTACACCGGGCTCGAGACCGGCGCATGCCTCCTGAAACAGCTTGATTCAAATTTGAGAAGATTGTCCGTATAAGCTGCAGGGTCTTCACTGTACGTACAATTTTCTGCACTCACAGAAACATAATTTATTAATTACACAAAACAAAGGCTTTCAATAGTTTTCTACCATCCGCCCTCAGCACATAAGTAGCAAATTAGTGTGTCCTTGCCTTGTGTTGCATGACAATGTTTGATTTTTTAAAAATAACTCAGCTGCTAACTTGTGTTTCATATAAAAAATATTGTTGAGTGAATTGTGGTTTGGGATTAGGAAAGAATTCCCACCCATTTGTGAAATGACCCTAAACATAATTATGCCATTTAGTACTATATACTTACACGAAGCAATGTTCTCAACATGGACAGTAGTAAATCGAAACATTGATTAACTCTGAACAACACTGAAGATGCCCTATGTCCTGCATACATCAAATATTTAGCTAATATTTAACTCTTTATATAAAAGTAAATGAGTGGACACATCTAGTTTACATGAGATTTGCATACTGATTTTCAAAATCATATGTACAATAAATAATGTTTTAAAATAAATCTCTCTAAAATGTATTATTAGTAAAGTTTGATTTGTACACCTGTTTTATAAATCATATATATATGTATGTATATATGTGTGTGTATATATATATACATGGTTGCGTAAAAAAAAAAAACTCTAATGAAAAAGAAATTGCAATGTAAGCAACTTGGGCTGTGCATTTCATTATCCAGTAAATTAATATCATATGCTCAACTGTCATAGCTCATGGGACTCATCTTTATGTTAACTGAAAAATCACCAGTTAATCCACCAAGTCAGGCAGCTAAAAACCAGTTGTTTAATTTTAGTTTACTTTGTAGGACAGGGTCTAGATATATAGCCCAGGCTATACACAAACTCGTGGTCTCCTGTCTCAGTCTCTCAAGGGCTGGGTTTCTAACTTGGCTAGCAAGCAAGAAAACTCTGAGCAATCTAACAGGTGAGGGGAATTAAGAGACAAGATAGGGACTGACTAAATAATTAAGTAAGTATAAATACATAAAGTCTGACTGGGAATTTTCATTACAAACAATATTGAAATGGTATTTTTCAATTCCCTAAATCCTTCTAACGTATTTGTCATCAACTGGCTCAGCATAGCATCCCTTTGAGGCAGAGGTTATTAATTTATTTTTAAGTTGAACTTCAGGCAAAAAAGGTAAGGTCCCTTGGCTAACTGTTGACCTGACAGGACAGTCATCCTCCTTGAAGTCTTGGACCTTTGTGTTGGCAGGCTGCCTTGGAGCAGGCCGAGAATCAATCCAGTCCTCTTGCTTTTATCTCTGGACCTCACATAGGTGGCTCCTTCATAAAGAAATTCCACTATCTGGGGGCTGGAGACGGAGCTCAATTCATAGAGTACTTACTTAGTACTCCACCTCAACAGAAGAAAGAAAGAAGGAAGGAAGGAAGGAAGGAAGGAAGGAAGGAAGGAAGGAAGGAAGAGATGGATGGAGGGAGAGAGGGGAGGGAGGGAGGGAGGGAGGGGAAGGAGATAAGGGAGGGAAGAAGGAAAGAAGGAAGAGAGGGAGAGAGGGAGTGAGGGAGGGAGGAAAGGCAGATAGAAAGTCTCAAAGAATAAATTTTTCAAGTTAAGTTTAAAAAGGACACTGTCTAGATAAGTGATTTAGAAAAAGTTATTTAGACGGAAACCCAAATATCCATATAATGTGAACTGAACAGAATAGTTACAGGAGAATTCAGAAAGAAACTGTATTAGTTATAGAACTGGCCTTGCAATCCATGATGAGAAATTATGCTATGGACTAGCATTCCAGGAAATACCTAAAGAAATATCCACAATTGCTCATCACTCAGCCCAAGGCAGACTTGACTATGGCAAGTTCCTTGGGAGAAAAGGAAACACAATTTTCTTGGAAGGAATACTGGAATATTGCAGATAGTAACAGTGAACGCCCAACAGAAATGTAATAGAACTTGAAAGGGGGTAAGTGAGTGAAGAGTCATGTAAGCCACGATATTTAGTCCATTCTTCCAGAGACTGGTTGTTTACCCCAAGCAGTTGATAAGCTAACATCTAACCATATGCTCCACTAATAAAATAACTACATCTCTTGACTGTGGTTATATATGGAGCTATGAATGTGGTTGGGTAGCTGACTGGTGAGATAGCATAAGCTATGAGACACAGACATCTTCAAAAGTCAGGTTAAAGCCAAGTAGTGGAAATACTAGGGACCAATGTTCCGGTCTGGTGGAGATGTTGCAAAAGAATGTATTCTTAACATAGTCATGTCAATTGATGGTGCACCTGACATGAAGGGACAGTTCAGTGAACTTCCAATGTGGTTAAAGAAAAGAATGGGGTCTTAAAGCCTTGCTGAGGCAGATAAAACAGAGATGGTCAAAGGACTTTTCAGTGCAGGGAGTTAAATTGCTTAAGGCATTAAAAAACTGTCACAGATGGCAGTGAGTATTCTGTGTAGCTCATCGTGGTCATAGTGACGATGAGCTCACATAGAGCTCTGTTGGTTTATTTGTTTGTTGTAGTCCTGTCTTGATCTGATTCTTGCAACAAGTGAGGTCATCATCTATTTTTTAATACATGGAAACTGAGGCTCAAAATGCTTAACCAGCCCAACTATTACTGAGTGTCAAGTTGAGTGTCAAGTTTTGATTTTGTCAACTGTGCATGGAATACTATGCTGATTTACGTTGTGTTCTGTTGTTAGAAGATCTTGCTATGTAGTCCTGGCTGGCCTCATTGCGTAGCTGAACCTGGCCTCAAACTCCAACTCATCCCGTCTCAGCTTTCTATGTGCTCAGGTTAGTATGAATAAAGGATCTTTATAGAGGCTGAGGAGATGGATCAGTGGTAAGGCACTGGCTGAACAAGCATGAAGAGCTGACTTCAGCTCCCCAGAGCCCACATAAAACCAGACATGGTAGTGCCCTGAAATCTCAGGGCTCCTATGGTAAGGATGGAGGCAGAGACAGAATCATCCCTAGGACCTTCTGAGCCAGGTAACCTGCAGTGTAAACCAGTGGGCAGGAAAAGAGCCTATGTCAAGTAAGGTGGAAGGCAAGGACAGACACCAGAGGTTGTCCTCTGACCTCTACACATGTACTGTGACATGTTCATGCCTACATTCTCACACTCAAACATATGTGGACACACACACAAATATTTTTTTAAACTTCATAGATGCTTCATATGTTTATACATTTGTATCATTTATGTTTTATAATAAATATTACAGTGGTTCTCAACCCACAGGTCACAAACCCTTTGGCAAACCTCTGTCTCCGAAAATATATACATTATACATTGTATATACAATTTTGTATATACAATATATACAAAATATATTCATAGCAAAAATACAGTTATGAAGTAGCAACAAAAATAATTCTGTGGTTGGGTGGGTGGGGTCACCACAACATGAGGAACAATATTAAAGGGTTGCAGCATTAGGAAGGTTGAGAACCACTGTTTTAGAGAAATAAAGTGTTGTAGCTATATATCACACACACACACACACACATAACTACACACAAAATGCCTGCCATTGGGTGACTACAGTCAGTTCTGGCCAGGTCTGAAAGCCCCACCCATGGGAAGGAGATGAGGGCTAGCGTTAGCCAAGATCTGCTGTTGTAAACAGGCGGTTGTGGAGCACACACATAACAGGACCAAGTGAATTCGACCCTAACCTAGCAAGAACTTTCATGTGCCCTCACTTACTGCCTCCTGTTTGCTGCTCAGTATCTCCATTCAGCCAGGCCACATACAAGAACACATCCACTACTGGACTCTACCACAGTCTGGCTGGACATGACACTGCGGAGTGCTCACCCTTCCTGAAGGCAGACAACCGACATGACAGCCACTTCATTGGTTTAGAATTACCCTTTGCTAGAGTTCTCTGTCAGGCGTCTCCATGCTGGACACAGTTTCCCTCTGCCTTCATCTTCTGGGAGCTGCCCTCACTTCCCTCAGCTGTCAGGAGAGGCGTGAGCCAAGCAAGCTGAGAGAGGGTCAAGCTGACATTTTGATATGATTGCCCTCTACCTACATAATGGGGTCCCTTTCCATAGCTAAGCTCTATATACAGGAACTCAAATTTGAGACTATTTGGTTAGAGCATAAACAAGGGTCATAAACAATGAGTCACAGCAGCTTGGGTGAAGACAGAGCTTAACATCAAGCCTCCATGGATATGGAATATGCTCATCAATCCATTCCCCTACTACTGGTGGTTGTGTTTAAAACAAGGGGATGCTGGACTCAGACAGCAAGAGGGAAAGGCATTTGAAGGCAAATGCAAGGTTTTTTAACTTAAGTGGGTGTCTATAAGCCTTGGTTGGCGGTTACAGATATAACAATGTGTCTCTCAGGCGGTCACATGATTCTTAACAAAACAAAAGGGCTACCAGCCAGTGCCACCTGCAGGGATCTTACGGTAGCCCCCATATGTTATCAGCCTTACTTCAGACCTTGAAAAAAACAGAATGCAGGCTGGGCTGATGGAGAAGGATAAAGGCAGAGAGGAATTCTGCTCTGTGACCCCAGATATGTTCTTCTGCAAAAGAGCATATTTGAAGGCACATGTAAGCTCTCTCTTCTTGTTTTGTCATTTCCAAGACTGGCATGCTATCTTCCCTAACCAATGAGATGCCCCGAGAGAGCCGAGCAATCTGCCACCGTCACTGGTCCCTCCTCAGGCTGTCACCTCATTGGCAGAAGAGTCGTTAACTTTTTCTGCGGCAATTATTTGAGGACCAAGTAAACTGTGAAATTTTGTAAACTCTTGCATGGCTAAATTAAATGCTATTTTAACTAACAGTTAATAGTGTTTACTGCTGTGTAATCGTAATTTTCATTTTTTTACTGTATCTAATGACATTCTGATGACTGGAATTCTCTGTAGGGATACCAAATCATTACATTAAGGATGAGTGATTTTAGTATGCAATGACTGATAAGTACAATAATATGTAGACGGATGCTTCTGCTAGCAAATTAAATCATTTGCACCACAGTGTATGTCAACTACAACGGGGATTCCATTATGCTGCTAAATTATAATGTAGAGCCTGCTTAAAGTAAGATAGCAAATGAGCATCTTAAACTGGTGACAAACTGGTACAGTATTTTCTTAAGAGGTGTGACAAGAAGAGAAACATCCCCAATCGTCAACTCCTGGTGGCCATTAGAATAAGCTACAGGAAGACTTTGTAGACACCTTAGAGTGTTTGTGTGTGAGAGAATTTGCCTACTGGAGGAGGGGAGACCTCAGGAAGACTGGAATATATCAACCGTGTGCAGAATTCCTTTTCAGGGGGCTGGAGAGATGGCTCGGTGGTTAAGAGCACCGACTGCTCTTCCAAAGGTCCGAAGTTCAAATCCCAGCAACCACATGGTGGCTAACAACCATCCGTAATGAGATCTGATGCCCTCTTCTGATGTGTCTGAAGACAGCTACAATGTACTTAGATATAATAATAAATAAATCTTTTTTTAAAAAAAAAGAATTCCTTTTCAGTTTTTCTGAGATCTAATTTTTAAAAAGAACACATGTGAGAAGGGATAGAGCCTTCCGCTCGACTCGAGACTCGAGCCCCGGGCTACCTTGCCAGCAGAGTCTTGCCCAACACCCGCAAGGGTCCACACGGGACTCCCCACGGGACCCTAAGACCTCTGGTGAGTGGACCACAGTGCCTGCCCCAATCCAATCGCGCGGAACTTGAGACTGCGGTACATAGGGAAGCAGGCTACCCGGGCCTGATCTGGGGCACAAGTCCCTTCCGCTCGACTCGAGACTCGAGGCCCGGGCTACCTTGCCAGCAGAGTCTTGCCCAACACCCGCAAGGGTCCACACGGGACTCCCCACGGGACCCTAAGACCTCTGGTGAGTGGATCACAGTGCCTGCCCCAATCCAATCGCGCGGAACTTGAGACTGCGGTACATAGGGAAGCAGGCTACCCGGGCTTGATCTGGGGCACAAGTCCCTTCCGCTCGACTCGAGACTCGAGCCCCGGGCTACCTTGCCAGCAGAGTCTTGCCCAACACCCGCAAGGGCCCACACAGGACTCCCCACGGGACCCTAAGACCTCTGGTGAGTGGAACACAGCGCCTACCCCAATCCAATCGCGTGGAACTTGAGACTGCGGTACATAGGGAAGCAGGCTACCCGGGCTTGATCTGGGGCACAAACCCCTTCCACTCCACTCGAGCCCCGGCTACCTTGCCAGCTGAGTCGCCTGACACCCGCAAGGGCCCACACAGGATTCCACACGTGATCCTAAGACCTCTAGTGAGTGGAACACAACTTCTGCCAGGAGTCTGGTTCGAACACCAGATATCTGGGTATCTGCCTTGCAAGAAGAGAGCTTGCCTGCAGAGAATACTCTGCCCACTGAAACTAAGGAGAGTGCTACCCTCCAGGTCTGCTCATAGGGGCTAACAGAGTCACCTGAAGAACAAGCTCTTAACAGTGACAACTAAAACAGCTAGCTTCAGAGATTACCAGATGGCGAAAGGCAAACGTAAGAATCCTACTAACAGAAATCAAGACCACTCACCATCATCAGAACGCAGCATTCCCACCCCACCTAGTCCTGGGCACCCCAACACAACCGAAAACCTAGACCCAGATTTAAAAACATTTCTCATGATGATGATAGAGGACATCAAGAAGGACTTTCATAAGTCACTTAAAGATTTACAGGAGAGCACTGCTAAAGAGTTACAGGCTCTTAAAGAAAAGCAGGAAAACACAGCCAAACAGGTGATGGAAATGAACAAAACCATACTAGAACTAAAAGGGGAAGTAGACACAATAAAGAAAACCCAAAGCGAGGCAACGCTGGAGATAGAAACCCTAGGAAAGAGATCTGGAACCATAGATGCGAGCATCAGCAACAGAATACAAGAAATGGAAGAGAGAATCTCAGGTGCAGAAGATTCCATACAGAACATCGACACAACAGTCAAAGAAAATACAAAATGCAAAAGGATCCTAACTCAAAACATCCAGGTAATCCAGGACACAATGAGAAGACCAAACCTACGGATAATAGGAATTGATGAGAATGAAGATTTTCAACTTAAAGGGCCAGCTAATATCTTCAACAAAATAATAGAAGAAAACTTCCCAAACATAAAAAAAGAGATGCCCATGATCATACAAGAAGCATACAGAACTCCAAATAGACTGGACCAGAAAAGAAATTCCTCCCGACACATAATAATCAGAACAACAAATGCACTAAATAAAGATAGAATATTAAAAGCAGTAAGGGAGAAAGGTCAAGTAACATATAAAGGAAGGCCTATCAGAATTACACCAGACTTTTCACCAGAGACTATGAAAGCCAGAAGAGCCTGGACAGATGTTATACAGACACTAAGAGAACACAAATGCCAGCCCAGGCTACTATACCCGGCCAAACTCTCAATTACCATAGATGGAGAAACCAAAGTATTCCACGACAAAACCAAGTTCACACAATATCTTTCCACGAATCCAGCCCTTCAAAGGATAATAACAGAAAAGAAGCAATACAAGGACGGAAATCACGCCCTAGAACAACCAAGAAAGTAATCATTCAACAAACCAAAAAGAAGACAGCCACAAGAACAGAATGCCAACTCTAACAACAAAAATAAAAGGGAGCAACAATTACTTTTCCTTAATATCTCTTAATATCAATGGACTCAATTCCCTAATAAAAAGACATAGACTAACAGACTGGCTACACAAACAGGACCCAACATTCTGCTGCTTACAGGAAACCCATCTCAGGGAAAAAGACAGACACTACCTCAGAGTGAAAGGCTGGAAAACAATTTTCCAAGCAAATGGACTGAAGAAACAAGCTGGAGTAGCCATTTTAATATCGGATAAAATCGACTTCCAACCCAAAGTTATCAAAAAAGACAAGGAGGGACACTTCATACTCATCAAAGGTAAAATCCTCCAAGAGGAACTCTCAATTCTGAATATCTACGCACCAAATGCAAGGGCAGCCACATTCATTAGAGACACTTTAGTAAAGCTCAAAGCATACATTGCACCTCACACAATAATAGTGGGAGACTTCAACACACCACTTTCTTCAAAGGACAGATCGTGGAAACAGAAACTAAACAGGGACACAGTGAAACTAACAGAAGTTATGAAACAAATGGACCTGACAGATATCTACAGAACATTTTATCCTAAAACAAAAGGATATACCTTCTTCTCAGCACCTCACGGGACCTTCTCCAAAATTGACCATATAATTGGTCACAAAACAGGCCTCAATAGATACAAAAATATTGAAATTGTCCCATGTATCCTATCAGACCACCATGGCCTAAGACTGATCTTCAATAACAACATAAATAATGGAAAGCCAACATTCACGTGGAAACTGAATAACACTCTTCTCAATGATACCTTGGTCAAGGAAGGAATAAAGAAAGAAATTAAAGACTTTTTAGAGTTTAATGAAAATGAAGCCACAACGTACCCAAACCTATGGGACACAATGAAAGCATTTCTAAGAGGGAAACTCATAGCGCTGAGTGCCTCCAAGAAGAAACGGGAGACAGCACATACTAGCAGCTTGACAACACATCTAAAAGCCCTAGAAAAAAAAGAAGCAAATTCACCCAAGAGGAGTAGACGGCAGGAAATAATCAAACTCAGGGGTGAAATCAACCAAGTGGAAACAAGAAGAACTATTCAAAGAATTAACCAAACGAGGAGTTGGTTCTTTGAGAAAATCAACAAGATAGATAAACCCTTAGCTAGACTCACTAAAGGGCACAGGGACAAAATCCTAATTAACAAAATCAGAAATGAAAAGGGAGACATAACAACAGATCCTGAAGAAATCCAAAACACCATCAGATCCTTCTACAAAAGGCTATACTCAACAAAACTGGAAAACCTGGACGAAATGGACAAATTTCTGGACAGATACCAGGTACCAAAGTTGAATCAGGATCAAGTTGACCATCTAAACAGTCCCATATCACCTAAAGAAATAGAAGCAGTTATTAATAGTCTCCCAACCAAAAAAAGCCCAGGACCAGATGGGTTTAGTGCAGAGTTCTATCAGACCTTCAAAGAAGATCTAATTCCAATTCTGCACAAACTATTTCACAAAATAGAAGTAGAAGGTACTCTACCCAACTCATTTTATGAAGCCACTATTACTCTGATACCTAAACCACAGAAAGATTCAACAAAGATAGAGAACTTCAGACCAATTTCTCTTATGAATATCGATGCAAAAATCCTCAATAAAATTCTCGCTAACCGAATCCAAGAACACATTAAAGCAATCATCCATCCTGACCAAGTAGGTTTTATTCCAGGGATGCAGGGATGGTTTAATATACGAAAATCCATCAATGTAATCCATTATATAAACAAACTCAAAGACAAAAACCACATGATCATCTCGTTAGATGCAGAAAAAGCATTTGACAAGATCCAACACCCATTCATGATAAAAGTTTTGGAAAGATCAGGAATTCAAGGCCCATACCTAAACATGATAAAAGCAATCTACAGCAAACCAGTAGCCAACATCAAAGTAAATGGAGAGAAGCTGGAAGCAATCCCACTAAAATCAGGGACTAGACAAGGCTGCCCACTTTCTCCCTACCTTTTCAACATAGTACTTGAAGTATTAGCCAGAGCAATTCGACAACAAAAGGAGATCAAGGGGATACAAATTGGAAAAGAGGAAGTCAAAATATCACTTTTTGCAGATGATATGATAGTATATATAAGTGACCCTAAAAATTCTACCAGAGAACTCCTAAACCTGATAAACAGCTTCGGTGAAGTAGCTGGATATAAAATAAACTCAAACAAGTCAATGGCCTTTCTCTATACAAAGAATAAACAGGCTGAGAAAGAAATTAGGGAAACAACACCCTTCTCAATAGTCACAAATAATATAAAATATCTTGGCGTGACTCTAACTAAGGAGGTGAAAGATCTGTATGATAAAAACTTCAAATCTCTGAAGAAAGAAATTAAAGAAGATCTCAGAAGATGGAAAGATCTCCCATGCTCATGGATTGGCAGGATCAACATTGTAAAAATGGCTATCTTGCCAAAAGCAATCTACAGATTCAATGCAATCCCCATCAAAATTCCAACTCAATTCTTCAACGAATTGGAAGGAGCAATTTGCAAATTTGTCTGGAATAACAAAAAACCTAGGATAGCAAAAAGTCTTCTCAAGGATAAAAGAACTTCTGGCGGAATCACCATGCCAGACCTAAAGCTTTACTACAGAGCAATTGTGATAAAAACTGCATGGTACTGGTATAGAGACAGACAAGTAGACCAATGGAATAGAATTGAAGATCCAGAAATGAACCCACACACCTATGGTCACTTGATCTTCGACAAGGGAGCTAAAACCATCCAGTGGAAGAAAGACAGCATTTTCAACAATTGGTGCTGGCACAACTGGTTGTTATCGTGTAGAAGAATGCGAATCGATCCATACTTATCTCCTTGTACTAAGGTCAAATCTAAGTGGATCAAGGAACTTCACATAAAACCAGAGACACTGAAACTTATAGAGGAGAAAGTGGGGAAAAGCCTTGAAGATATGGGCACGGGGGAAAAATTCCTGAACAGAACAGCAATGGCTTGTGCTGTAAGATCGAGAATCGACAAATGGGACCTAATGAAACTCCAAAGTTTCTGCAAGGCAAAAGACACCGTCAATAAGACAAAAAGACTACCAACAGATTGGGAAAGGATCTTTACCTATCCTAAATCAGATAGGGGACTAATATCCAACATATATAAAGAACTCAAGAAGGTGGACTTCAGAAAATCAAATAACCCCATTAAAAAATGGGGCTCAGAACTGAACAAAGAATTCTCACCTGAGGAATACCGAATGGCAGAGAAGCACTTGAAAAAATGTTCAACATCCTTAATCATCAGGGAAATGCAAATCAAAACAACCCTGAGATTCCACCTCACACCAGTCAGAATGGCTAAGATCAAAAATTCAGGTGACAGCAGATGCTGGCGAGGATGTGGAGAAAGAGGAACACTCCTCCATTGTTGGTGGGAGTGCAGGCTTGTACAACCACTCTGGAAATCAGTCTGGCGGTTCCTCAGAAAACTGGACATAGTACTACCGGAGGATCCAGCAATACCTCTCCTGGGCATATATTCAGAAGATGCCCCAACAGGTAAGAAGGACACATGCTCCACTATGTTCATAGCAGCCTTATTTATAATAGCCAGAAGCTGGAAAGAACCTAGATGCCCCTCAACAGAGGAATGGATACAGAAAATGTGGTACATCTACACAATGGAGTACTACTCAGCTATTAAAAAGAATGAATTTATGAAATTCCTAGCCAAATGGATGGACCTGGAGGGCATCATCCTGAGTGAGGTAACACATTCACAAAGAAACTCACACAATATGTATTCACTGATAAGTGGATATTAGCCCCAAACCTAGGATACCCAAGATATAAGATATAATTTGCTAAACACATGAAACTCAAGGAGAATGAAGACTGAAGTGTGGACACTATGCCCCTCCTTAGATTTGGGAACAAAACACCCATGGAAGGAGTTACAGAGACGGAGTTTGGAGCTGAGATGAAAGGATGGACCATGTAGAGACTGCCATAGCCAGGGATCCACCCCATAATCAGCATCCAAACGCTGACACCATTGCATTCACTAGCAAGATTTTATTGAAAGGACGCAGATGTAGCTGTCTCTTGTGAGACTATGCCGGGGCCCAGCAAACACAGAAGTGGATGCTCACAGTCAGCTAATGGATGGATCATAGGGCTCCCAATGGAGGAGCTAGAGAAAGTAGCCAAGGAGCTAAAGAGATCTGCAACCCTATAGGTGGAACAACATTATGAGCTAACCAGTACCCCGGAGCTCTTGACTCTAGCTGCATATATATCAAAAGATGGCCTAGTCGGCCATCACTGGAAAGAGAGGCCCATTGGACTTGCAAACTTTATATGCCCCAGTACAGGGGAATACCAGGGCCAAAAAGGGGGAGTGGGTGGGCAGGGGAGTGGGGGTGGGTGGATATGGGGGACTTTTGGTATAGCATTGGAAATGTAAATGAGTTAAATACCTAATAAAAAATGGAAAAAAAAAAAAGATGAACAGTAAAAAAAAAAAAAAAAAAAAAAGAGAAGGGATAGGCATGCCTCGCTATCACCACCTGGGCACATGATCAGAACCTGAAATACATCTAGGGGAAAAAAACCAAAGTTTATGACTTCATCTGCAAAGTCCACTTCTATCAAGGTTTCCCCAACTCTCAAACTAGACTGCACATCAAAACATGCCATCCAAAGTCAATCCAAAAACCTATACAATGTCCGATGACTGATATCCAACATGTGAGTTCGATCAAACTTGAGTGGCTAGAACACCCACTCCTTAAAAGGAAAAGACAACAAAAACAAAGTCACTCAAGTTTCTAGACTTTTCTTGGATCTCAATATTTCTCATTGAGATCACATTTTGTAAACAGCATCATAGAAAGTTTTCCAGAATGGATGTGGCTGAGGAACACCACAAGGAGAGATGACACAGTGCCACCCTCTTCCCCCCACCTCCAGAATAGAGGTGGAGGAGGTAAAACAAGAAGTAAATTTTATGCTCAGTGTCTTTTGTACAGAGACTTTGAAGCATGGGGTCTATTCCGTGTGATTTGATGGAAAATTCCATAGTTCATCACTGTGCTTGAATCTGCCATCACCTAGGAGGAGACACAGTGACATGTTCTGAGCTTGCAGCCTCAGGGCTCCCTCTCTAAGAGGTCACCATACAGAAGATGAGACAGGAACCAAGACTTCCTACTTGGTCCACTGCGTAGTTTTTATTGGCTTGGTTGACTTTTAAGAGGACGGGTATATCACTGTCAGACTCGGGTTGGCCTTCAACTCACAAAAAAAAAAAAACCTACCACCACAGCCAGTAGTCATCTTTTTTGTGTGAATACCTGATGTAGCTGCTGAGAACAGAACTTGAGTCCGCACCATTCGGTAGCAAACGCTCTTAACCCATGAGACATCTCTTGCCACACTCCACATCAAGTAGGGACTGGCCAGGGAAAAGGGAGCTTTCTGTCATACAACAAGGTCTAAAAATTGAGGACAACATAAAATAATGGAACTGGGGGTGGAGCTTACCGACAACATAAGCAAGTCCTACCTCAGTACCAGAAAGAGGGACAAAGGGAGAGGAATTGGTGATAGGAAGAGAGAAAGAGAGAAAAGGTACGGAGAGGAAGTAAGGATAAAGAAACAGAAGAAAACATAAGATGGTAGGTAACAAAAGGAAGGGGACAAGAAGGAGAAGAGGCAATGGTAAAAGGGAGCTTAGGACCTAGAGAAATCAAGCTGAGAGTGACCTGGAAACTTCCTGCTGGCTAGTTTTCACATACTGGGAGGTGCTATGCAGGCTGTTGGAGGAGAAGAGGCATCAGCGAGTTTATCCCGTGGTAAACCCGGCATACTACAATGCTCGTTTGATTTACCTGGGAAAAGTACTCATTGGTGCAAGCGTGGCAGGGCTGGGATGAGGGAAACCAACTGCTTTCTCATTGGCTGTGAGGCCTATCACTCATCCAATGTGGGAGGGAATTCATGCCCGTACTGTAGACCTTGTCAAAGCCCATTCAGGCAGGGAAGAGCTTTCTAGCATTGTTGGCTGAATGAACATTTTGTGAAACTGCCTTCAAATTTTTCATGCTTCTACCCATTGGTTAGTGCTGGTCTCAACCTTGGTCAGAGAAGCTTCCTTTTGTAGGATGTAGTAATCTATGAAACTGATCAAGTGTTGACCATAAATGACTGTTGAGTGTCATGCCCTAAATAGGATATAGATCAATGATCACTGCTGAACAAATGCTCAGGGAACAGTGTTAGAAAGGAGATAGAGAGAATGTAAGTGCTAGGTGGTGAATGCTATGAGATGCTGTCTTATAGACATGACCTGGCTGCCGTGCTCATGAACTCCCAGCTGCCATGGTTACTGGCACAGGACTTGAATAAGATTAAGCCAATCACTGCTCCACTGTGTGGATATGAGAGGGGCTCATGAGTCTTTCCCTGCCTGGGGGGCTGTGGTCAATTAATGGCTCCAGGGGCTGGAAAGGGATCGTTTTCTTTGGAAATATAACCTCTAATAGACTGCCCGTGTTCTGGTGGATGACCTTATATCCTGTATACAGGCAACATTAACTGGATTTAGAGGGAAGAGGAGGAGGAGGAGAAGGAGGAAGAAGAGGAGGAGAAGGAAGAGGAGGTGGTAGAAGAGGAAGAGAAGGTAGAAGAAGAGGAAGAAGTAATAGAAGAGGACATGGAAGAGGAGGAGGAAGTGGAGGAGGAGACGGATATGAATATAGGAGGGGAAGTGTTGGGGGACATCTGGAGGAAGTTAGGATGACTATGATCGAGATACATTGTATATATATGAAATTGTCGAAGAATAAATTTTAAAATATCCTAAAAACAAATAAATATGGAGTGTGAAACAAGGCACAAAAGCACAAAGGCAACCCTTGAAGGAAGAGACAAAACCATGGAGCGCTTGTGACCCAGGGCATCCACCATATACCAGTGTCACAGGAACAGAGATTGGACTCAGTATATAGAGCTGCCGTCCTGGTGACAACACCAAGGTGGTTTAGTGAGAGGGTAGGGTAGCTACTGAGATCCTGGTAACACAGCTATGATGATAATTAGAACAGTGACACACTGCAGCTTCCATGGCAAGATGAGGTCTTTGGATGGCTGGTTGGTTTTTTTGTTTTGTTCCTTCCTTCCTTCCTTCCTTCCTTCCTTCCTTCCTTCCTTCCTTCCTTCCTTCCTCCCTCCCTCCCTCCCTCCCTTTCTTCCTTCCTTCTTTTCTTTCTCACTTCCTTTCATCTTTAGGGACAGCAGATTGTAAGAGCGGAGGGTGAGTATGGAAGGGCTGGGAGAAGAATGGAATTGGGCCAGGCAGTGGTGGCACACACCTTTAATCCCAGCACTTGGGAGGCAGAGACAGACGGATTTCTGAGTTCGAGGCCAGCCTGGTCTACAGAGTGAGTTCCAGGACAGCCAGGGCTAGACAGAGAAACCCTGTCTCAAGAAAAAAAATGGAATTGGGGTGCATGATATGAAATTCACAAAGAATCAATAAAAAGTTTAAAAGAAAAAAGGAATGCTAGGTATCATGTGGATGCCTGCAAAAGTGGAAAGCCAGGAATGCATATTTAGAAAGACTGCTGATAGCTGCCTGCTGACAGGGGGCTTGGACTGATAGGGAGGGGCCGTGACCAAGGCAGCCAGCACTGGGAAGCCTTTGGAAGGTACTGGGTTCCCACTAAGTACTCTGCTCTATGCTTACTGGCCCTCCTTCTGGCACCCAGAATCCTCTTTTCATTCCTTTCCCAGAGAATCAAAGAAATTCCCGCCATAACACTATTACTTTTTTTTTCATGTAAATCAAATCTGCCCAAGATGTAATCAGAGCGAAATGTCACCATTGCAAACTCCATTATTCATAATGGTATTCAAGTGGGTGTGTCCCCCTGCTAGGGTTTATGACATCCTGGACAGAGCTGACGGGTACTGGAATGGCCCTCCTGACTCACAGGGTTGCTGAGCTAGCTGCCTGCCACGCAAGCTCTACCAACAGGTGACTAGCTAGTTGGCCCTGCTACATTGTCTTCCAAGAAAGACAGCAACAGTGAATTACTAAATCTGAGGTGGCAGGAAAGAAAACTTGGTCACCAGAGTGAAATATCACCCAGCAAAGGAAAGAGGTGAATATGTGGCAGCTTCCAAAAGCGAGACAAAGTTTGTTAAAGCTGTGTCGTCTCTTAAAAAAATAAATAAAAGGATGTGCAGGTTAGGAGTTGCAGAAGACTCACTGCGGCCCAGAGGGGCAAGTAGGGACAGAAACAAACACAGCTCAACCTCCACCTGTAGGAAAGCAGACTGACTCAGGGCAGGGACCATGAAGATGAAAGCCACCTTCTCTTTGCTTGCTCAATTCGTACAGCACAAGTGGCAATGACAATCAGAGCACACTGAAGTGAATCTTAATTTTTTTCCTAACTTTAATCTTATTTTACGTGCATCGGTGTTCGGCCTCCTCCTGTGTCTATGCACCACGCGTGTGCCTGATGGTGACAGAGGACAGATGAAAGCATTCAGTCCCCTGGAACTGGGGTTACATATGCTTGGGAACCATTACATGGGGGCTGCAAATTGAACCAGGTCTTCTGAAAGAGCGGCCAGGAAGAGCTCATAACCACTGAGTCATCTATCTGCCCCCTGTTAAATAACACCTTTTCTAACATTGCCTGGTGAAAATTTGATATAGAAAAAAAAATTGCAAAGGTGCTTTTTGGCGTTTGTTTGTTTGTTTGTTTCTGTTTCGTTTGCATGGGCCACCTTTCAAGATATCAAGAAAAGACAATTCTTCTCTCAAAATATTTAGGTGTGCTTTTTTTTTCCCAAAAAGTATGTAGTTTATAAAATTCTCTGAGGGGCTGGAGAGATGGCTCAGCGGTTAAGAGCACTGACTGCTCTTCCAGAGGTCCTGAGTTCAAATCCCAGCAACCACATGGAGACTTACAACTGTCTTTAATGGGATCAGATGCCCTCTTCTGGTGTGTCACAAGACAGTGACAGAGTACCCATAAGTATATTAATTAAATAAATAAATCTTTTAAAAATACATAATAATAAATAAAATTCTCTGAAATAAAACGCAAAGTTGTCAAGTGCAGGGTGGTGTTCTATTGACACATTTCACTGAGTTTGGTTTTATGTGATTTCCATTCAGTTTTGTTCGCTATTGTGAATTCCAATCACATGAGAACTAGATCTGACTCAAAACAGATTCGCAATATGTCTTGAACCTGTTGGCCGAATGTCAGAAGTGCTGCTGATCTAGCTTTGTGTTTGTCTCTGAAGTGACTACTGTCGCTGGGGAACTGTTTCCTGCTAATGACATCACGGTGCTAATATTTTACCTTCTGACTTTGACAGGCAAATGAGGCCTTGACTAGATTACCTTAAGTAAATAAATGTGAGTAAAGAGATTATCTGGCATTACGCTCTATTGTAGTCCTTAAGACACAGGCCCAATATTTTTAAAGGATTAGCAATCTCACTGTGTACCTTAAAGAAAAACCCTTTGCCATATAGCGCCCTTGGCCTTGAGCAACAGGCATGCCAAACCCTCTCTCCCCACCCCCTTTTGTAAGAGGCCACCCACCACCTGTGTAGCACACTAAGATCTGACTTAAGGAAGGAAATTACATCACATCACAGAGGGGAAAAATTTTTTTATTTTAAACTTGAGCTAAGATAGTTTAAAAATCCAAGATGTGTTTTTGTTTTGTTTTGTTTTGTTCCAACTATCTGGCAATCTGAAAGACGTTATTTAGATGTGCAGTCTTTAAAACTGAGTTTAATGGGTCTCCAGAGAGCCGGGAATTATGCATTTTGTATGGTCTCTGTATTGGCGCTCGACATACAAAGAGTAGCTGAGGAGAAGCAAGCATTTTCTCTGATTGCTGATTTCAGTAATTCGTGTTATTGGGTGATCAGATAGCCTTACTTAAGGGATTAGCCACTGTCTTACAGAGTCATTCCAGTGCTCCAAGAATTCCTTTAGAGATTAAAAGCAAATCCTTGGAATAAGGATCCAATTTTTCAGTCCAAAGTGACTTCTTGGGACACCAGTTTTTTTTTCTTAAAGCCAGAACTGAAGTAATCCCTTAAGAAAGGGGATATTTGATAACTCAATAGCACAAATTAATTGTGAGAATGCTCGGGGAATCCAAATGCATTCTAATTAATTTAATTCTTAAGAAATACATTGAATAAGGTAGTTAATCCCTGTAAATGTAACCTTGCGGAGGGAGGGTGGGAGTTGGAGGGTTCTGCCCTTCTTTGATTTCATAAGCCAATCACAGACAGAAGCTAATTTCGCCTGGATATGTGCGTCTACAGACTGTGTATATCTCCAGGCAGAAGACTGTGTGTATGTGTAAACTTTATTGTAAAGACACAAAATCACCCTTTTGTGTACAAATACACAAAACTAATAAGGACCAGGATGATGACTGTTGTTTGTCAGAGTCATAAACTCCACTGCAGGAGAATGACTGTGCTCTTCAGACCACGGAGAGTGACATCAGAGAGAGCCTGGGCAGCAGGCGCACTGAGCAACGAACTTGTGGTCTGTCTCGTGGACTCGCTCGCTAGCTTCATCTTCTCCCCAAGAGATCCAGACACACAAAAGCACTATATTTTAAGTCTGAATTCCTAAGTTCAGATTAAGCTTTTCTGAAAATAACAATAAACTTAAATATGCATGTGTGTATGTATAGACACATATACAGTGTCTGTTTTATGTCCTGCTCAGCATGATTCAGGAGGGATGCATTTAGTAATGAGACATTTAGAGATGGGTAAACTGTTAAGGATAGGGAACAGCGCCTAGCTGTGTATACCACACTGCTGTTTCCAAACAGGAACCACCAGTGCTCTTGAGCTCTTTTGATTCAAAACATTGGCAGTCTCATGTTAAGCTAAGCAGTTAATGGTTCTGCTTGTTTATCTCAGTGCTGGGGCTTGAACCCAGGGCTTGCACATGATCGATAGGCACTTTAGCCCAGCCAGCTAGAGTATCTAGGAAAAAGAGTGAAGAAGACATTGCTATACAACAGAATTTGATCTAGGCAACCCCAATCTAGCACCCTCCATTGACATGGTGAGGAGCTGAGCGATCCAGGTAAAGAGCTCCCATGGTTGAAACCTGTTCCTGTCATCTTTCCATCTAGTGATAACCTCAGAAGACACAGGGAACACTGTTGCACACTGGGTAATCTCCACCTACGGATGGGGCCTGTTCCTGTCATCTTGACATCTAGTGATAATCTCCGAAGAAGCACGGAACACTGTTGCACGCTGGATGATCGTCACATCTGCTCAGACTTGCTTTCTTCTAGGGCAATGACCATGGAACGGGAGGTAGGAAATTGAAGCCAGGATCTAGGCTTATTCCCACCTCTGCTATATCTGTGGAGCCTGTGGGGTTCAGTGGGAGCCCTGTCCCACTGCCCAACCTCCAGAGAGCAGCCTTTGTTCATTCCATACAAGTGTCCTAAAGACAAACCCTGCTAAAGAACATAAACTTTGATCTGGTGGTCCCAGCCAGTTCCAGAAGTCACCATAGAAGAGGAGCCAGTGTGAATCACGAGAGTAAAAAGAAGACAATACAGATTGAAATAAACAGAGAGGCAACTGGAAATGACAATCATAAGCAGGCGATGACTAAGGGACAGATCAGTGCTTCAGACAAGGAGCTCTTATGGAGGTGACTGGGAGGTGGGCAGGAGACCGGAAGAAAAAGCTATCATTACGCTCTCATGACTGTGTGCCCACATACCACCCATGCAAGGGGAAAAAAAAAAAAAAGAGGCACTGGCTTAAGTACTAACACTCATCCATGTGCCACATCGTCTATAATTGCGTCCCCTTTTTTGTTGTTTGTTTCACAAAAGGAAAAAGGACATAAAGTTGGTGTAGTCAGAGCCCTGACCAGAAAGAAGACCAAAGGGGTAGCCCAGAGCATCAGCTCTGGGGAAAGGGTCAAGCCTGAGGCCAGTCCCTACCGTCAGCACAGCGCCATGGAAGGAAAACAGGAACAAGGTAAAGGAAGGTAAGGAATGCTGCCTGTCTCTAATCTCAGAAGATTTTGACCCTACTCTACAGTCAGTAGGTCAGTAGGTCAGTAGGCCAGCAGGCACCACCACCCCAGCAGAGAAAAGACAGTGGAGAAGACTTCGAGGCTAGGAAGGGTCCTGAATGCTCTATGAGCTCTTGGATCCACAGTATCTTTATAGAATTTATTTTTCACTTTGACTTTCATTTATGTGTATGTGCCTGTGTCTGTGTCTATGTGCATGTATGTGCAAGTGTTACCAAAGGCCATAGAAGGCAACATTGGGTCTCCTAGAGCTGTAGGTGTGGGTGAGGACCAAACTGGGGTCCTCTGCAAGAGCAGCACATGCTCCTGACTGCTGAGTCACATAGCCAGCCCCATCTACCTTTTACACTAATTCAAGGGTTGATCTCTCTTCAAAACACAGGAAGTACCTACCGTGTGACTGTGACACAAGACTTTGTTACCTGCTACTGGTGGCAGTTTGGGAGTTGATGGCCTAGTGTAGAACGGTTGTGATTGGACACAGGGCTCCTGCTGGCTTGGAACTCATAGATCAGACTAACTGCCCAGCCAGTGAACTCACGGGGATCTGCCTGTCTCCCAAAATGCACCACCATGCCTAGCATTCTTTCACTGGGTTCTGGGGGTACTGAAGGGTCATCACCACCCCAGCAAGGAAAAGAAGGTATAAAAGACCTGGAACCTAGAAAGAGTCCTGAGAGGCACTGAGTACTCTATAGGTTCCTGGAATCACAATTATCTTTGTAATTTTTTTAACTTGTATTTATGTTTACGTGTCTTTGTCTTTGTGCATATATGTGGACATATGATAAGCATTTCACCTGCTGAGCTGTCTTTCCAGCCGACACGCCGTTTTTAGAGATACTTGGAGGAATAATTTGCTGACTCCAAAAAGACCTGAATTCCCTGAGAAATGTTTTTAGATTCAGAGCGGGTTGATCCTACTGCCCATAGCTTCTCCACTGCTTCACCTCTCAGGCTGTCTAGATTTTATATTCACAGAAAATACAATTAAGTACAGTCAGCCCTTCATCTCTTCTGCCCCTGCCCCTGAGGGCTTAGCATTTGGGGACTTAACAACTTTTCAAAATTTTTTTGGAAAATACTCAAAAAAATGAACAAACAGACAGACAGACCTTTATTTTTTTCAGGTCATTTGTCAATCTCTAGATAATGTGATATAATAACTATCCATATGGCACTGACATGACTGTGGGTTTTATAAGTAACGTACAGATGATTTACAGTATATGGGATGATACGCATAAACGATATGAAAATATTATGTAGTTTTATACATAATATTTATATGTGTTAGAGGCTATTGAGATGGAGTTGGAAGTCCTAAAACCTATCCCTGCTCAGGTACCATGGGACGCCTGCATTGATGACGTCTCTGCTCTTTCGATGTATTTGCTGTGCCGTGTACTCAAGAGGCAGGCAGGTATGAAATTCCCAAAATGAACTCAGGTAGGATAAGTATTATATGTCTCAGAGGTCACAGATTCACTGACACCCTTCCTACTGGGTATAGGTTTTTTGTAGGGTGGGGTGGGGGTGGAGATTACCCTTAAAAGTCAGTTATTTAATACTTTTCCAAATAAAGTCATCAAAAGCAAAGCAAAACAAATACAAAGGGTGAGGCTATTAAACTTGGGGGTTAAAAACATTCTAGGTGCAGAAGGGAATTCTGACTTGCCCTATAACATGGGTGAACATTGAGGATGTTGTCAAATGAGATAAGCCAGTCACGAAAGGAAACCATATGATTCCCTCCTCAAGAGGCTATTGGTCACATATGATATGAGTAGTCACAACCATACACTCACGGTTAGAGTGGTGGCTGCTGGGAACAGGGAGAGGCCAAATGGCAACCATCATTGTTCAGTGAGTACCAAGTGCAGTCGTCTAAGAGGCAAGAATGTGTGGCAGATGCTTCAGCAACAGTGTGAATCTTCGCCATTTTCTACTACAGTATACACTTCAAAATGCTCACAATAGAGGCTGGAGGTATAGTGATTTAGCAAGCTCATGGCCCAGAGCCAATAACTCAGTAAGAACTAAAATGGCCAATGTTGTGTGGTATATTCTATTGAGACTTTTAAAAAGCAGAGAGCAAGTGTGTTCATTTTCCTTTGATGGCTGGGATATGCCTCAACGGACCAGTAGAGGCAGAAAGTGGATCAGGTAGAGAGAAATGCAGTTGGCCATAAGTTTCTAACCATCACAGCTGAGAACCCACACAAGGCTGTTGATGTCATGCTACTTGGATTCTTTTTGCATAATTTCCCAGACTTTAAACTTTTTTTTTAAAAGATCTACAGAAGGTTTAGGGCTCAATCCTTAATAATACACACACATTCACACACACACTCTTTATAATTCATTATAAATGCTTCAATTACAAAAAACAGAATGTAGAACAAGATTACAATTTTTGAAGAATTATCTGCCTGTATACTCCTAGAACAGTATCACATATACTACATATATCACATATATCACATATGGACGCATTGCCTAAAGATAAAGAGGTCACTGAACATGTAGGTATGCTCAGGACACCAGGTTCCATCCCGAACACCAAGAAGAAAACAGAAATGGAATATTAAAAGAAAAACAATTAGCAAGTGACACAGTAGCACTTGGTTCACAGCATATTGGTCTTGTCAAATGGGGTTAATGATCTTGGTCTCTGGTCTTGAGCTGCAGAAATCCTGGTCCTAGCAAGAGAATCCCATCCTCAGAAAAGAGCCAAGCTGCCACTCCCCAGCCTGGCCCTCTTGAGCTGAGCTTGGACAACAGATACGCATTCCTGCTCCTTCCCTTCCCAGGGTTAGATTGATGAGGGGCGGACACTGAGCCCTGGGTTGACCTAGGGAGCAGGGCCAGTCAGAGCCATCAGTCCACTCTGCCCCAGGGCATCTCTCAGCCCAGAGCCCAGACACAGAGGCTGGGAAGAAGCCTATCAGGTCACCCGGAGGTGCCCCCGAAAAGACTCTACGGATCACAGTCATGGCAGAGCAAAGGGCTTAGAGAAGCCTTGAAGTGTGTGTAAATTTTATGCTTTACAGGGCACGCTGCACCCTCCCATTTCATAAATGTATGCGACCATTTATTTGCTGTCTTATATCTTCTGCCCTAGGATTTAATTTAGCTCAGGGTTGGATCACCAAGAAATAGCAATATGTAATTACTTGGCTATCCAGAAAAAATTGTAAAGGTTTGTTCATTTGGTTAGTTGGTTGGTTGTTTTTTAAATTTTTATATATGTAACCTACTTTTCTCTGTATTTATGAATAATGTACAACAGGAAGAGAGAGTTAAAAGTAGTATTCAATGAAGAAGGGCAAAATCATATTACAATTCTTCCAACAACAACAACAACAAAAACTACAGAAAACGTTCTTAGAAGCCCCATGTGAAATTACAACCCTAATTAAAAGTTGATCAAGGTGCCCTGGCTTAAAAAACAAACAAACAAACAAACAAACAAACAAAACAAAACAAAAACAAAAACAAAAAACAAAAAACATATCTTGAGTGCTTAGAGTTTTATTTCTAGTTTCATGTGGGTCCTTCACCTCAGGCAGGGACAAAATGACCAAAGAGAAACTAATTGTGTGAGGATTGCCCCAAAGTATGGAGAATATTCTGCCCACAAGTCACTCAGCCCTAGTCCCCCAGGAGCTGCCCTGCTCTGAGTTCTGACCTGGGATTTAATGGGTGCAGAGGGTTAGGGTCAAAAGCCAAACCTCACACACCTTCAGCAGATGGAGAAAGAGAGGCAAGCCTACCAAATGTCTCCAATAAAGCTCCTAGAGTCTCCTACTAGCTGTACCTTAACCGCACAAGAACGCCTGGATGGATGGATGGATGGATGGATGGATGGATGGATGGATGGATGGATGGATGGATGGATGGATGGGATAGCTGAGTGACACCCCAGAGATACTAGAGAATGAACACAGAGCTTATGGGGAATAGATCTTACACTCCTGAGTCTCACCTATACCCCAAAGTCCTACATGGTCCTAGAAAAGACCCATTAAACAAAAAGAAAAATCTAATAAATAGTGCTGATTTTACTTAGCTCATGTTCCCACCAGGTGTACTTGATTATGAGGCCTATCTTACATATGCCTGGGACAGAGAGAGTTGAGCGTCACCACTGCCTGCTTTATGCCCAAGGCTGTGAATCTGTTTCCAAATAGCTAGCTACATTTCTGTGGTTCTGAGCTACAGTCCTACGGCCACGACCCACCGCACAGACATAACCTGCTCAGAGCCTCGCTTCATCTGGACACTCATGAAGAAGAATAAAGAGGTGTCATGGCCAAAGTACCTCATTTCTCAGACATGAGATTTACACATCTGCAAAAGGAAGGGTTATTTACAAACTCTATTCCAACTCTCACATAATATGATTCCACAGATAAAACATTAAATAAAAATTGGGAGTTTTTTTTTTTTTAATGATGATGATTAGTAGCAGAGTGGTGGTGTATTTGTATTTGTGTGTGTCCCTGTGTGTGTGTGTCTGTGTTTGTGTGTATGTGTTTCTGTGCCTGTGTGTGTGTGTGTCTGTTTGTGTAAGTGTGTCTGTCTGTGTGTCTGTCCATCTGTGTGTCTGTCTGTGAGTGTGTCTATCTGTGTGTGTTTGTTTCTGTGGCCGTGTGTGTATGTGTGTGTGTGCGCATGTGTGTGTGTGTGTGTGTGTGTGTGTGTGTGTGTGTGTGCGTGTGTGTGTAGGTGTCTATAGAGGCCAGAAGAGGGCATTAGACACTTTAGAGCAAGAGTTACAGGAGATGACTGAGCTGCCAAAAACAGAGATAGGAGGCAAACTCAGATTCTCAGGAAGAACAGCTCTTAACTTGTCAGTCCCATGGGAATTGGGTTGTTTGTGTTTTGTTTTGTTTTGTTTTGTTTTGTTTTGTTTTGTTTTGTTTTGTTTTAAGGAAAATTAGAGGCAACAATCTAGGCTACAGACAGTATGGAACAGGTAGCCCTTAAAAGGAGAATTATGTGACCCCACAAAGGAGGAAGAACCAGAGGCCCTTCCTTCATCAGGAAGTGGAACTGAGCCTCTTCCCCACCCTGCCCCTGTCCTGGGCACTCCATCCTCTAAGATCCTCCCTCCTCTTCTTCCGTGGCTACCTTCCAAATGCTCAGAAAGAAAGCTCGCCATTCATGTGTCTACTGCACTGCACGGCCATTTGACTGGATTTTCGGGGTTATTTTTGACCATCTCTTTTATCATTAGACCTCATTCATTAACAACCTCACAATCGTCTCATAGCAAGTCTGCAGCCAAAACGAATCATAATCACAGCAGCGGGGGACTCCTTAGAGCAGCTGACCCAACGGCTGGTTGGCCAACCAAGGTGACTGCAGTGGCTTATGTCAGTTCTCCAACCTTTTTATAATCACACTGACATGAAAACAGTTCATCTGGAATTTCTTTTTTTCTTTCTTTTTTTTTTTTTCACCCAGTCTATTTATCATTTTCTCTCCCTGCCCACTCACACCCATGCCCCTGGCCTTTTTCCATCACATTTCAAAGAATATGCAGAATATGAACCACAGAGGCTCCTGTGTTTCCCTCCTTTTTCTCCTTTCCTCTCCACAACTGTCAAGCCTTTTAAGGTTAGCCAACCATGGGCTATCATTACGCATCAACAATGCCTAGCTTGGTAGAGTAGCTACAAACAAGAAGGGCGGAAAAAAGAAGAAAGAAGAGAAAGGAAAAAAGTTAGGGAGGGGTGAAGTATTTAAAGGGCTCATAAAATTAAGTCGCAGATTTAAATTCTCCCCCATATTTTATTGTCTTTTCTTTTCTTTTTCCTGTGGTAAATGGTAATTAGAGTCAATAATCTTTTGCTGAGAGAGCACCTTGTCTTCACAGTGTTTATATCATCGTCATCAAAGATCTGCCTCAAGGGCCTGCCTTGTTAATAATTTAAGGTGTGCTCAGCCTAGTTAGAGCAGGAAGCCTAGTTATTGAGTTTGTAAACCAGCCGATGATTTATGGGAACACCTTGCATGACGCATGCTCATTAAATAAAATACTTCAGTTTAATAAGGAACATGGGGTAAACAGCCCTTCCCGTTACGGGGCGAGTGTGCGATTGGAGACTGTTGAGTTTTGTCACCGGGTCCCCAACATTATTTTGTCTTAATTGTACTGGCAGACTAAGGAGAGTGAGAGGCTGTGCACGTGCAATGTGTGCATTGCACATGCGCTAACAGTGGCTGGCTGGCTCCCTCCCAGACTCACAGGAGACAAGGAAGGCCATTCCCCTTCTAGAGATACAACTTGAGAAGTTGTATCGCCTACCAGCTATATCCTCTCATGAAAAGACTATTAAATCTCTCTCTCTCTCTCTAAAAGGCTACTAATTAAGAAACTAGAAATGTTCATGGAAATAAAATTACAAGAAAAAAATCAATACACGGTTGTTAAATGTAGCCCACATTTAAGAGCTCTAACCATACTTTACTGCTGAACAGTGTGCCTTCGCCCATTTACAATTCCTAAGCAGACTGATACATCAAAAGCTAAACAGAGTCTTCCGGTCTGTGTAAGAGAGATGCACACAGGATACCCTTTTCTTTTTTTAGTTTCCAGTGTCTGGGATCCCATGAATCTGTGAGACTCTCGAGGTCGTTATGACAGTGTTTCCTAACAGATTCAGTCTGGTGGCAGCTTATGTGTGTCTTATTCTAAATTCACTGATAGGAGTGTGACGTTGGCGTGAAAGGAGTTAGAAAACAAACTTGTTTGGTTTTACAGATTTCTGGAAAATGAAAACTTTACTATTTGGTTGGAGTGATGACTGCAATATTTCTGGGTTATTTGAGAAAAACTTTCAGGAAGGAAGGGAGGGAGGGAGGGAGGGAGAGAGAGAGAGGGAGAGAGGGAGGGAGGGAGGGAGAGAGGGAGGGAGGGAGGAAGAGAGAGAGAAAGAGGGAGGGAGGGATGAAGGAAGGAAGGGAGGGAGGGAGGGAGGGAGGGAGGGAGGGAGGAAGGAAGGAAGGAAGGAAGGAAGGAAGGAAGGAAGGAAGGAAGGAAGGAAGGAAGGAGAAAGAGGAGGTGGTGGCAAAGAGAAGTCTTCATTGTTTCACACACTGGAAACACGAATCTCCAGGTTTGTGCTTGTTTGTTTGTTTGTTTGTTTGTTTGTTTGTTTGTTTGTTATTGAGTGATACCCAAAATGATAAGACAAATTTCTAAGAAAAAAATCAGTTGTGTTCATTTAATAAGCTAGGTATCGCTCAGGACTTCTTTCTATCGACTCTCTTTGGAAAATAAACATGTCCGGAAAGAAAGCTACCTATCGCTAAGTGGAGTGCTCTGTGGTTTGTTTTACTACAGAGAAAATGGCTAATCTGGGTCTCAGGTTACGGCCCTTTCCTCTCAGGAATGCTACCTGCTTTGACTTGGGCCAGGGTTTCCACTCATTATCCACCCTGGCTCTGGATGTGGCTTCCGTCTGCTGGAACACTTGAAGCAATGCTTACCTCCTACAGAAAGAGAGCAGTGAGAGCTCCAGTCCTAGCTGTAAAGAGCGTTGTTCACTTTGCTTATAGAATAGGATGCTCTAGTCCTCTTGTAACAAAAAGAGAATAATAGGCCAATGGGGGAGGGGAACAAACAAAGACAGCAAACATTTCTACGGGGACTGTCTACATAATAATCTCAGACGCCAAACCGAAAACGTCAATGAATTTTCAGTTAAGCTATGTACCATACATGACCCAGTCTCTCAAACTCGGTCCAGTTTCATTCAGACATGAAAGAGTAATGTGTTCCCTTCATATATTCTGAGATCCACCGTACACCTTTCTAAGTTTACAGAGAAAAGTAATTTTGAGTAGCAGGGCTTTATTCAAAACATTTAAAATCCCAAATGTCTTTATAATAAACAGCATCTACAAGACAAACCTGACTGTAAGCCTCTAGCTGACCAAGGATAGGTACCTGTGTTTTCTACATCTTATCTAGTAGTGTTGTACAATTCTTCATAACAATTGCAATGACACGGTCCTCACTGTCATCCCTATGCTGTGGGTTTGGTCACCACCTCTTTCCCAAAATGGCATAAATACATTTTATACCTTTTTTTTTAAGTTCAATTTTTATTTCAACAATGTATCAAGAGTAAATTAAATAATCACAAGCTCATTGAAAAAAAAGAAAAAAACATTTTGTGTGTGTGTGTGTGTGTGTGTGTGTGTGTGAGTTCAAATGCACACATGCATATAGGTGCATGCTCTGATCAACCTTGTTTGAAACAGAAGATTAAAACCATCAAGGAATTAACAAACATCTGAGATCATACAGATCTTCGTACTTTGGTTAAGCTCCGGATGAAAATAATCACACTTCTTGAGGCTTCTACAATACCTTTTCCTTCCTCCAAGACTGCCTTTACACCTGCCGGCTTGCCCACGCACGGCCTCCTGGGAGCATCAAGCCCCTCTAAGCATTCCTTAGCCATGGTTCTGGAGACACATCTTAAAGCTTACATTCTCTGAATCCCTATGACCAGGGTGGCTTCAGTAGAATCTGAGATCTGTGTACACTGTCATTAATTTCACTATGAGGTAAATAATATCTGGGTTTCTGAAAAGTCTCCTCTTTGTTGTTGTTGTTGTTGCTGCTGCTGCTGTTAAAGTTAAAGTACATGAAAACAGAAGCAAATATCAACATTTTTGGAAAACATCTGTTTCCCCAAGCTCCCAGCTTGGTGCTTCGTGCTCCACTAAGGTATCTGACACATATTCTGCTTCCTTAGACATGAACGTAAGCTTGACTTTTCTTGAAGGCACTGGAAAGGTACATTGGTAAAGTCTGCCTTGCTGAAATTCAACTTTTCCCCCTTCTGCCTCAGATAGAAGCGACGTGCCTGGGACCATCGAGGTTAAAGATTTCCAGGTGGGCTCGCTACAAGAGCTCTCCTACCAAAATCCAGACAGATCCAGCTTCCCTGCCTTTGGATGCTTCTTAGAATGGCCTGGCCACACCCACCTGATAGCATCTCAGCTACTCCCTTTAAGGACAACAGGGTAATCATTTCTGTTAAATGCTTCTTTTCCAATACAGTAAATGTTACTCACTGTGCCAGAATGTAAGCACAGGAGAGGTAGGCTGTTTATCCATACCCAAAGATAAATATGTCCTAGCAAATGTCCCTGCCACAGTCACCTGGTCTGAAGGCAAAGCTGCCAGCCAGGAGAGGGACCTTGTTTTATGAAGGGTGTGTCTGTGGTGCTTTCTGGCCTCGGGCTTTTTGCAAGGGTACACTCTATTGTCAGGCAGAATCAACAACTAACTGCCCCGCCAGGAATCTCTTCCACCATTCTTGACACCTAAGCAGAAATTCTTCTCTATAGAAACAAAAGCAGAAATAGTCTGGGGGTGGGGAGGGGAGTAGGAAATGATGGTGGTGAGATTAAAAAACCTTTCTATCAGGGAAGGTCTCTTTCCCCCTTCATTTTGTATAAGGACACTGACTCCCCAGCCTGCTGGCTCAGCCACCCTGAATGTATAGCTGCCTCTTGTGCCCCAGGGCCAAAGCTGATTTCTTTACTAGAGATGCAATCAGCTCTAACCAATCAGTAGGAAGGGTTAATCAGCTGATCGATTGCTCCCTGAGCAGCTCGGACCTGGCTCCTCTCTGACTGGCTCTAACCTGGCCTTGGGGCAAGAGGTTGGGAACTTTTAATTATCCACTGCAGCTACCGCTCTGATTGAATGGTCAGTGGGTTTACTACTGAGGCGGCCCTGCTTGAATAATAATAGAAAACAATGTGAACTCTGGCGAGTGCAAACAGAGGCCCCCAAAAAGGCACTTGCAGACGGGGAGAATGCACTGTTAAGACAAGTTAATTGCCTGACAGAAACCAAATTTCAAAGGTCTGGAAGACGTTTTTGTCCGAGAGGGGTAGAGGCTTGGGGGACAGAGCGAGCAGCAAAATGGCATTTTCTTTTCTCCTCTCTGGGCTGTGACCAGCTCTGGCTACACGCTGATGCCCCAGGACAAAGGGTAACTTGCTCACCCTGGTGGCTAAAAACTGATCCTTGGAAGAAATTTGTGTTTTGACATTTTCAGGCACTGTCAGGGTTTAATTGTTTTTTCATCAGGAACTTCCTTGAAACGAAAGAATCATAATAATCCGCTAGCTTTAGAATGGGGGATGTTCAAAGAGAAGAGAGAGTGAAGCAAGGCAAGTAAGTGTGTGTGTGTGTGTGTGTGTGTGTGTGCTTATTAAAAGCCCCACTCTACACTTTATAGTGTACAGGCCTATCCACTTGACATTCCCCAAATAGAATAAACCATTTGCTAGAGGAAACTCACTAGAATATTCTGATCTTTGAGTTCCCTGACCTCAAAGCTTGCTGCTGCTACTGGCCTCTTCCCTCGAATAATAAGACAGCTAGTGTCTCAAAATCGAAACATATCTTTGTTCAAGTCCTGTTTCTAAGAAGCAGACATGACCAAAGGGGCAAAATAACCACATGTCCACTCCATGTGCAGGAAGGGAGGTTTGCAAAAGATGGGAGGGATTCCAGAGAGATGCCGAAAGGGATGTTTGGGTTCAATCTTTAAAAAAATTAAAATAAAAAAGCAAAAAGCAAAAATGAAGTAAAGAGCAAAAGACTGCTTTGGCACAGTTTGGACGGGTGTGAGAAGAAAAGGTCATCTTGAACCCCTTTGGAAGGCATCAGTTAAAATCTCAGTCAAGACCCTCAAATTGTCCAAGATCAGAAGTCATCCCATTTCAGCAGATTCCATGTTAAAATTTTGCCTTTCTCCAGTGATCTCATATAAACACGAGTGTTCATCAGGCGCGCCGGAGTCATTACTATTTATATTACCATACCCCGGCTGTGTGCAGTCAATTCATAAGCGTCCAGTTTTTCTAATTAATCACAAAAGATTTTTGTTTTGCCTGCAGCTAGTTCTGGGGTGACTCACGATGGCAAGCCAAAGCTCATACATCAAACACTGGCCCTTTCTCACTCTGGCCTTCTGCTCGGGAATGCAGTTCGGTGCTTCACCACCAAAAAAGGTGCAGACTGGGCATGCGCGGCCCCGGGCAGAGAAGACGCTTGCAGATCTGTCCTCTGCTGCGCCCGCCACTTGTTATTTTTATCTGATGCGTTCTCAGGCCAAATCAGATCCAGAGAGTGCAGCAAGGTTTCTAAATTCAGAGCTCTGCTGTTCTGTCTCCCTTTTTCCTCCTCTTCTGACATCCTGTTTTATCAAATCGGCCCAAGACCACAGCATTTCCAACAGAAGGACAGAGAACTATTTATTTTCATAGTCTTCAATCCTTTCAATGGTGGCCTTTTGTGAAGAGAATTTAAAAAAATAAAAAACAATGTCACCAAGAAATGGAGAAAATGCAAGATTCTGAATTTTCTCTTGCCAAATCCAGGTCATGATGGGCAGTAAGAATATCTATGCTGTGTGCAGTGGTTCTCACTCAAAGAATCCACGGTGAATTGTGGGTAGGTGACAGATGGAAAGGAGTCTCTGAAGATACCTTCTTCCTCCAGGATTGGGCCGGCGGAGGGGGGTGGTCAGAGCTACAGCTGGTTTGAGTCGGGACAGCCATGTACATCTTACACAAATGAACACAGAGCCACCAGTGGAAAGAGGCCGCCACTGTCTTGTGTATAATGCATTGCGTGAGATGAAATTCTGTTAAGATCAACCCAAGTGGAAGACTTGTACTGATCATGTTCTGTCTGGGTTGGCACTGGCCTCCTCGTGGAGAAAGTCCGGTAGTTCTCCAAATCTTCGGGATACTCTAGAGATGTCTGGCAACTTCTAGAAACTGATGCTACATACAGCCAGCCTTCAATAGCCATGGAAGCCACACTCATGGATTCAGCCAACTGCAGAAAAAAAAAAAGTATTCAGGGAGAACTCTGCATCCCACTGAATGCTTGAAGGTTTTCTTTCTATTCTGGAGTGTAGAGGTTTAAACCCAGATAAATGCTCTATCACTGAGCTACATCCCCAACCTCTCTGATTGTATTTGTTTTGTTTTGTTTTTACCATTTCCCTAACATATACAGTATAACAGTTCCTACATACTTGTTGTATATTGGGTATTGAAAGCATACAGAAGGATATGTGTAGGTCATGTGCAAATACCATCATTTTGTAGGAAAGACTTGAGCACTTGCAAGTCTGGGTCCACAAGGGAGATCATGGGGCCAGTCCTCTGCAGATGCTCAGGAACAACTGTGCTCTGTCATTAGCTTTGCTCCTCTTCTGTGCTCACTAATGTTCTGCATGTGGCACCTCTGCTAACCAGTCTCCCCAGGCATTTGCTTCTTGCCCACACCTACCATGAATATCTCCACCGGAGAATTCCGTTCTCTTTTTCTATTCGCCCATAAAAGCCACACTGGGCATCCCACCCACTACCAGCCTTGTTTATATCCCTACCTGATTCCCCAAGGTGACAGAGCAGACTCCTAGCTCCTGCTTCTTTCTTGATGCTTCTCCAGGTGAAGAGAAGCATAAATGGTATAGAATAGAATACATAAATAGAATAACTTTCACCGGTGAAGGATAAGGGTCACGGAATATCATGTTCCACCTTTGCCTTCCAAGATCCTAGCCATTTTAAGGTGTTTAACTACCCACTCTCTCACAAGTGACCGACTCTCTCGGCAGAGCTAGGACTCTCAGGCCAGCCCCACATTCCTCGAATACAGATGAGTGTTGTTGTGCATTTCTTTTTGAATCATAATTACAACAAAAATAAAAAATGCTGTTATTATCTCCTAATTAGGGAAGGCCAAACATACCTGGATCTGGGTTTGGGCTTTTCCCCTCTTCTAAAGCATATTTGCATATGTAAGGGGTCTGGGTGGGGTGAGGGACATCAAAGGACATCTGCTGGTTTGATCTAATTAGTCTATTTTTCCTTCTCTCCCAAAACACTGGAGAAGGGAAATTCCAGACAGATCTTGAATCTCTGTGAAGTAAAACAGTTTCTTGGACAAGGAGATGTAAATTTTCTTTAACACACTAGCCACCTAGCTAACAACCAAAAGTCCCCAGTCCTGGACTCCGTATTTCATTCACAATTTGTTTATTGGTATTGGTCTGCACAGACGCATGTGGCCTCTGTTCTTATTTACAAGCAAACAACATCATGCCCACTCATCTTCTAGAAAGACAAACTTGCTCAGGCTGTTACAAACTCCCTGGGTATCTGCAAATGGTGGTGTCAGAGAGCCATTAAAAAAAAAAAAAAAAAAAAAAAAAACAAAAAACCTACAGCTGAGAAAATGGTTGTAGCCTGTGGTGGGGTACTTGGTAAGAGCAGCTGAGAGCCAGAGCCTGAAGGATGGCCCAGGAAGAAAATGTTCCAACCAAATGGGTTTCTCAAGGATGCAGGATAGCCAGAGCTAGAAGTGCATAGTGTTCTGTCACTAATACCTTCATAGAAATTGGGGGGGGGGGGGGGAAGAACCAGGGAGCACTAGCAAGGGGCTTTAAACAGGATATGCTAGAGACTAGGATAATATTGCCAACAGTGCAATCTTACAGAGTAAGTAGAGAGGGGAAAGTGAAGAAGAGAAAGAGAAGGGGAAAGAGATGAGAAAGAGAGAGAAGGAGGAAGGGAGGGAGTGGAGGAGGAAGAAGGGAAGGGAAGGGAAGGGAAGGGAAGGGAAGGGAAGGGAAGGGAAGGGAAGGGGAAGGGGAAGGGGAAGGGGAAGGGGAAGGGGAAGGGGAAGGGGAAGGGAAGGGAAGGGAGAGAAGAGAAGAGAAGAGAAGAGAAGAGAAGAGAAGAGAAGAGAAGAGAAGAGAGAGAAAGAGAAAGAGAAAGAGAAAGAGAAAGAGAAAGAGAAAGAGAAAGAGAAAGAGAAAGAGAAAGAGAAAGAGAAAGAGAAAGAGAAAGAGAAAGAGAAAGAGAAAGAGAAGAGGAAGAGAAGAGAAAGAGAAGAGAAAGAGGAGGAAGAGGAGGAAGAGGAGAAGCAAGAGAGACGAGAGAAAGAAGGGAGAGGCAGAAGAGGTAAAAGAGGGAAGAAGAAGAAGAAATCAAGAGGCAGAAGCAAAAATGGGGAGAGGGATGAACCCGAGTCACCATCAAATGAGGAATAGGAACAGGCAGGTTTTACCGATACTTAGTAACGAAGAGAAAGGAAAGATATGAGAACAGTAGAACTTTCTGGAAGAACATCTAGGATCTGTTTCTTCAGAATTCCAAGCAGTCTGCTCTGCTTCTCTAACTACGAAACAGAGCTATGAGTTTATCAGAAAATGATCCAGGAGTGGGGCCTGAGCACCTCGTGTTTGTAGACTAAAAGGCAAGGTTGAGCTAAGAGCTTTGCCCACACCCCTGATGTCCCCTCTACTTCCTCCTTACAGGGTCCTAGGAGAAGCCTAAGCATCTTTCCAAATATCCATCAGCAAACTCAAGTGTCCCTTTGTTAAAGTATTAATGAGTGGAAAGAACAATGAGTTGGCCACAGTGACCTCAGAACAAGCCTAGAATTGCAGACTACACATCCTCACCACACAGGTTTGGAGGTGCAGACACCTCCTCCTTCTCCTCCCTATCACATGTTTCTGCCTCCAACACAGCCACCATTAATGTTTCTACCTCCACCGAGGCTACCATAAACCTTTGAAGGGGAGACCTGGCCCATAGAGGACCCTCAGAACTGTGGCTCAGAAGAGGGGATTTTCAGATCTATCAGAAAAATTCTAGAAGCAAGGACTAGACATCTGAGAGTAAAGGTAAGTTAGAATTCTACTTTAAGTTAGAAACTTAAAAATATTCCCCGTACGTGAGCTAGGGATGTAGCCAGCTGAGTGTTTGCCTAGCATGGTTCAATCCCCAATATCACACTTACACACTCTATGTCCTGCAACTGGCCCAGACTGGCCTCCAGAGATCTGCCTGCCTCTGCCTCCCAAGTGCTGGGATTAAAGGTGTGCTCCACCACCACCAGGTTAGCATAAAATTATTTATGTTGCTACTTTGTAACTTCAAGTTGCTGCTGTTATAAAATGTAATGTAAATATCTGATATCTCCAATAGTCTTAGGTGACAGCACTAAAAAGGTCCTTGGACACCCCTGCCCCAGAGGAGTTTCCCCATGGCTGAGAACCACTGCACTAGACTGAGGTAAGGGATAGATGTCCTTTTCCCTTCTTCCTCCTTCTTCCCCCTTCCTCCTCCCTCCCTCCTCCTTCCTCCTACCCCCTCCTCCTTCCTCCTTCCCCCTCCTTCCTTCCTCCTCTTCCCTTCCTGCTCTTTGCCACCAATTCCTGTGTTCATTTTTCATTCCACACTTATAGTCAAAGCAAAGATCATTCGTGAGTTTAAATACTTGATCCACTTGTAAATATCCTCAAAACAAAATTCTAAGTCCAAAACAATGCCTGTGCCTCACGTGTGGCTCAGTGACCAAGTCCATGCCTAGCACAGGTGTGGTTAGTGAGCCAGCAAGGAAGAAGATAGAAAAGAGATAGGGAGGGGAGGAGAAGGAGTTAGGAGGAAGAGAGGTTAAATTAAGACTCACTCTCTCCCACTGAGGCCCAACCAGGCAGACAAGTTAGAGGAAGGGGATCCAATGGCAAAGGGGAGAGGGTAATGGGGGGAGGGATTTATAAGCATGGGACTAGTAGGAGAGGAGGGAGGGGGTTGAACAAGATGTACAGTGAATGAATAGATAGATAGATAGATAGATAGATAGATAGATAGATAGATAGATAGATGGAAAAAATAAGTCTGAATCTCAAAAATCTCAAGTAGAAAACAAAGTATAAGTCCAGCTTCACCTCCCCTACTCTTTCCTGACAAGCCACATACAGATGAGTTCAAATCAGGAAGTTGAAAATATAAGTCACTTCCATTCAGACCCTGTGATTTTTTTTTTCCATCCTTTGGCTGGAGGTACAATTACAGAGAAGGCTCTCAATCACAGGTATTGTGGAGTGAGTCACAGCCTGGACTGCGAACGGCTCTGTTCCTGAATGCCTGCCTGCTCTCCAGAGTCAGGGACGTGGAGAGGGTGTCTGCTGATTTGCGAGCCGTGAGGTCAGATGAAGATAGTGGCAAATAAGTTTATCTTTCTTATAACGTAAGGCCATCTGCGTTCGTGATCCTTCTCCAGGACCTGGGGGAACAGCTCACACGCCACAGGTGATGTGAGCAGCAGGAAAGAAGGGAGAAAGTGACTGCGTGTCATCCCCGCCCTGGCGGACCAATGACATGAGTGCTGTGTGTTCAAATGCCTTGAATTATTATTCACCTTATATGCGCCTAGGCAGCGGCTGGTTCCTGCACTGAGCAGGAAGAGGTTAAGCTGAGCCTGAGGGATTGATTGGTCAGCCTTCCCTGAGCTTGCTAGCTCTCCTCTTGGAGGCAGTTGCTCCATCCAGCCTGAAAGCCAAGCAAGGGCAGAGACTAAGTGTACTTAAGCTCAGTGTGATGCCCTCTTCAAATAAAGCAGCATAAATGATTGCATTGACCATTCCCCAAAACGGTGGGGATGTAGGCCGACCTGCAAACATCAAGAGGGGACCTTGAGTTTTATAGCATCATCCCTTTCTTGGTGTGGACTTGTAGCCTCCATTCTTTTTTTTTTTTTTTTTTTTTTCAATCAGGCTAAAAGAGGATGTATTTTATCCTAATGGTTTTACATCCGATGTGTACAAGCCAACACAAATAGGGTATTAGAGGGGGAAACTGTACCTCAGGCACCATTTTATGAGAGCTAGTGTTTACATCAAACAACATATCCTAAGAGCGTTATATTAAGCGTGGACAAATCATTTGCCTGAGGATTAGGTGTTGTGCCATTGAAACATAATCCTGCCGTGGATTTTTTTTTTCCTTAACTGCCAAGCCGAACGTGGTCAAAACCAGAACAGGATGGGCTGCCAGAGGAGCAAGTTTTCCCTCTTGTGTATGAGAGCCGTGCCACCCCGCAGCGTTTGATCGACTCACACGCCGTCTCTCCAGTGTCTAATGGGTGTCTCTGGATGTCCTGTCTTTACCAGAGCGTGCTAGCTACACTGAGTTCTCGAAAGATTCAAAAAGCAGAAACAAGAATGCAGTACCCAGTAGGAACTGACCAGGACCCCAGGATTCCCACTGACCTGACCTGCTCCAAAGGACTCCACTTGACCATTCATAGCATCCCTGTATCATCCCTGAGGAGTAAGTGCAGTCAAGTCCTGGGTGACATATGATCTTACTTTCTAAGCCAGAAACATATTCTTTGTGTTTTGCTTTTCCAGGCACAGCAGCATATAACCCCGGTCTGGCCTTGAACCAGCTTCGTAGCTGATGATGGCACTGAGTTTCTGACCCTCTTGGCCTGCACCACCATTCTATCTAAAGGACCAAGCCCAGGTCTTCGTGTGTACAAAGTGAGTATGGTCCTCACGGAGCTGTGCTCCTAACCCGGGAGCATATTCTTTAAAATGCTACCAAGCAATTCAGCAACAAACGGAGGTCATCTGTTAGAGCTTGGAAAGGGGGACAGAAGGACAGAGGGTCAAATAACAAGTTCCAAAACACAATCAAATAGGAAGAGGTAATTCCCCTAATTATAGCACAGCAGGGAGAATATTGCTTTAAGCCAGTGGCTCTCACCTGTGGATTGTGACCCCATTGGGGGTCAAACAACCCTATTACAGGGATTGCCTAAGACCATCAGAAAACAAAGATGTTTACATTACAATTCATTACAGTAGCAAAATTACAGTTATGAAGTAGCAACAAAAATGATTTTATGGTTGGGGGGGTCACCACAACATGAGGAACTGTATTATAAGGTAAGAGCATTAGGAAAAGTGAGAAGCACTGCTTTAAAAACTTGGTCATGTGTTTTGTAAATAAATGGGAGGGGGCTGTGCAAGCAACTGGGTAGCAGAGTATTTGCCTAGCATGCACAAGGCCTTGGGTTTGATTTCCAGCATTGCAGGACTAGAAGGGAGGAGCTTAAAAATTCCCAGTGGAAAGAAATGAGAGGGAAGATGGAAATGCCAATTACCCTGGTGTGATAATTACACAACAAGTACATGTATCAAGTTATAACACAGGACAGTTTTGGGGTGTCAGTTAAAATTGTGACACGTGTGTACATGTGTAGGGGTGTGCATGCATACGTATAGGTGAGTGTAGAAGCTATAGGCCACCGTCAGCCACTCTCCTCATTTTCGTCTCCATCTTGCTGTTTTGGAGACAGGGTCTCTCACTGAACCTGGAGCTAGCAACAGGCAAGACTGGCCAGGGAGCTCCAAGGATGCTCCCATTTATGCCTCCATGGCACCAGAACTGATTGGTTGGACGGTCTTTCTACTATGAGATTTGTCTCTTACACAAGAAATATCTTACTTTTTTTAAAAGTTGAAGGGAAACATTCTATCTTTACAGCAAATCATTGCCTTGTTTCAAATTCAGTCTTGTATCGTTCCTTTGGAGCGAGATAGGCCGAGTTAAAATCTTCCTTTGGCCACTGGCTGTCTGTCCGTTTAACCTGACTTGTTTTCCTGTACATTAGGCAAGAGCAATGATGCCGAGCCTGTAAGCAGCTGGGAAGGTTAAGCCCCACCTCGGCACTAGGCGTTACTCTTTACCCTCCTTTCCTTAACCTTCAATCAGTACTGCACTGGGGACCTGGCTGGGAGCTGGTCTCAACTTCCTGTCCTCAGTTTTCTCTGTGCCTCCCAGTCTGTTTACTATTGAAGCAAAACTAAGTTGTAGGAAAGAATACCTTGGTCTAAGAAGACAAGACTAAGCTGGGAGGTACTTTCTCTTTGGCCAGGTTAATGCCAGTCTCTTTGAGATCACTATCTAGTGGATCTCTTCCTCCCAGTGTGGTTGTAATACAGGTGACACCTGTCTCTGTGTCCACCTAGAACCACGCCACCTTACCAAGTGGGCCACCTAGGAATACAAGCAATACAACACTGTCACCAACTTGGCCCTCTCCAGACCCGAACTATAAAAAGAGAAAACAATTACTTCCCAAATAGCAGTCCTTTCCACTGAACAAAGGCAATAACGCGGTAGAAAAGTTCAAGGTGTGGTCCAATCAAAGAGAACACTTGAATAAGTTCCTGTTTCCTTGGAGAATACGAATCTATACTGGTGACTATGAGTCTACACTGGAGACTATGGATATGTACTATAGAATATGAATATATACTGGAAGATATGAATATATACTGGGGGATATGAATATATACTGGAGAATATGAATCTATACTGGAAATATGGATCTATACTGGAAAATACGAATTTATATACACTTGTACAGCAAACTGCTCTAAGAGACTATACAGGTGGGTCTATTCAGCCACCCATTCATGATCCTGCACATATGTTCAATTAGCATTTATATACCAGTCCCACACCCTGGGGACATACTAGGGAGACAGACTGAGTCACTGTTTATAAATTTGTAATCCGTGGGTTTCTACAAATGACCAACACTTTGTAGCTACTCATTAAATTCTTACTGTTTAAGAAATGATAGTGAGCCTCCGATTCATTCACATGTGACTGGGCTGTGGGGCTTTAGCCAAGCCAAGTCACATGCCTGAGCAACTAAACACACTTAGACTTCTCGGACACCTTCCCAGTATGCTATGGTCAGGCTCCTTCGCAATCTTGTTTCTCAATCTGATTAAAAATATAAAGGGAACAGGCCCTCACTTCAAAGATGTTGGAAGCACTGGAAGAGGGTGTTCTCGCTGAATAGATTTCGGTCCTGGTCCTTGTGTAAAATGGCCTAGGATCTACGCACGTCTTCCTATATCCTTTGAGTCACCTCCAGGTAACTTGAACCAAATGTTATGTAAATATTTGTTCTGCTGTGTTGTCTAGGGAATGATGACAGGAGCAAAGTCTACATGTTCAGCACAGATGCGGGGCCTTTTCTGGAATATGTTGGTTGAATCCACAGATGTGGAACCTGTGGGGACAGCAGGCCAACTGCATGAGGAAATTGTAAATAACTGGTATCACTTTTCCTGTAGAACCACCTGGAAGATGTTAGGACTCAGATCCTGTCATCTGAATAGGTTCCTGAGTAGTTAAAGGAGAGAGAAATCAGACGGTCTGGGTTACATAAAGTGGTAGAGCAAGGGCTCCTATTGCTTAGAACAGGAAAGTTCCAGAACATTCTATTTCCTTTCCTGTGTCTTAATCACCTCGTTTGTGACTCCAGGTGAGTCATTTCCTTTCCCGTGTCTCTATTTCTATCAGGACTGAATTAATGAGAATGTTCACCAAGTCCACCGTGAGCTTCACCACATTCATGTTCATTAACATCACAACGTGTGCCACTGGGACCAGCCTGACCTAGTGCAACTGTTTTAAAATGAAATTGTACTCAGCCATGATGGTCCATGCCTCTAATCCCAGTACTTAGGAAACTGGGACAGGAGGATTGTCAAGAGTTCAGGTCCTGGGGCAGAAGAGATGGTTCAGTGGTTAAGAGCACTAACTGCTCTTCCAGAGGTCCTGAGTTCAATTCCCAACAACCACACAGTGGCTCACAACCATCTGTAATGGAGTCCAATGCCCTCTTCTGTTGTATCTGAAGACAGCTACAGTGTATTTATATATACATAGAATAAATAAATAATTCTTTAAAAAAAAGTTCAGGTCCAGACTAGGCTACATATGAGTTGCAAAATGAGAGCCTGCCTCAAAAAGAAAAGAAAAGAAAGGAAAGGAAAGGAAAGGAAAGGAAAGGAAAGGAAAGGAAAGGAAAGGAAAGGAAAGGAAAGGAAAGGAAAGGAAAGGAAAGGGAAAAAAAGAAACAAACAAACAAAGAAACTTGGATCCACAATTAATTTGCTCCATACTAGGCACTTGATGCTAGTACAATTTTGAGATTAATGTCTCCCACCAGTCCACTGCCTTTATATATACATATACATACATATACATACCTATTAAATATATTCCTATTTTGGACATTAGGGTTATGTTTATTATTATTATTATTATTATTATTATTATTATTTCACTACCTCTTCTGATGAATCATAACCTGCTTAGGTGAAGACTACTGTTCAGGTTTGTGCCTCCAGAGCCTAACATTCGGCCAACCCTTACGGATCTCCTTATATACAGACAGTTCTGAGCTCTTTGCTCTTAGAGGAAACCTGCAGCTCCCCATTGCTCAGTAAGTTTTATTGATTGCTGCCCCCAACAATGCTATTTTGCCATCCTTTTTTCAGTTAATTTCTACCATCCCATGTCTCAGTGTCCCCACAAATTTATCAAGCTTCAATCCTTACTTACCAAAGAAGCCTTACATAAAACCCAAATACCCATGGACAGAGGCGTTGGAAACAGGAAACGATTAATCATGTGGTCTGGGGGAAAGTGGCCAGCTGATGAAGGCCCCTAGGTCCTGTTGGGAAGACTTTAATCTACTCATCATGACCTCTGTGGACAGATGATGTCCCGAGGCAGGTCATCCTAGGGTCCCAGGACCAGCGTGCGTGTCAATGGCCTCTCACACACAGTCCTGCCTAACTGCTGACTCATGAAGCAGCTGAGCAAGTGCACCAGCCTTCTGCAACCTCTGTTTCTTTCCCTGAATAATGGGATTGGAGATTACAGATAGGACAAACACCATCACTGACATGAGGCCTGAACTGAAGGATTTTATCAAGTCTTTAGTGTTACCAAGAATCCTTTAAAAGGCCAAAATGAGAATGAAGACGTCTAATGGCAAAATCTTTGCTCTCTCTCTCTTTCTCTCTCTCTCTCTCTCCTCCCCCCCTCCCCCCCGAAACTTTAAGCCTCTCTTCCTGGTTTTAGTCGTTTGCCTATCTTTGAAGCCACCATTATGTATGTTTCTTCTTGAGAACATTAAGAAGTACTCCATCCCATAACCTGTAAGAAGTACTTAGACCAAGACAACGCCTTGGTTTTACAAAAAAAATCAGCAGAGTAATAAAGGCTCTATGGTTTACCAAAGGCCACGTGACCAGTGGTTGATAAGCTCCCTCTAGCATCTGGTAAGATGGTAAACAGCAACAACCAGTTTCAAAGAGTGACTTAGAAGGTCTTTGATAATGTCCTTAAGTATACAAATATAACTTGACCCAGAGATTCCCATGTCTAGAAATTTTCCATAAGAAAGTAATTACAGGGCTAGCAGTGTGGCTCAGTGGTTAAATGTCTAGCATGCACAAGACCTTGGGTTCTCTCCTCTGCACTGGGGAAGTGGGGGCAGCCAGAGAGGAATCTGATGTTCCCATGCCTCAGGCCTGTAACATGTTTTGTGTGTCCATTTTTTTTAATGTTTTTCATTCTTATTTTATTTTATTTAGTGCATCCGTGTTTTGCCTGTGTGAATGCTCCATATATGTGCTTTATGCTAGCAGATGTCAGAAGAAGGTGTTGGATCCCCTGGAACTAACTAAAGTTACAAAGTTTGAGGTGCCATGTCGGTACTGGGAATTGAACCTGGGCTCTCTGGAAGATCAGCCGGTCTCTTAATCACTGAGCCATCTCTCCAGGCACTCTTTCATGGCTATGAGGGCTGCAGAGATGACTTGGTGGTTAAGAGCACTGGCTGGTCTTATAGAGATCTCAGATTTGGTTCTTACACTCATCCGGTGGCATTCCACCATGTGTAACTTCAGTTCCAGGGGACTCATGACCCTTCTGATCTTCTTCACAGGCACAGGCAACAGACATGTATGTGGTACATGTACCTACATGCAAGCAAAACACATATATAAGATAAAAAAATAAGACAGGCAGTAGTGCCTTTAACCATAGCACTTGGGAGACAGAGGTAGGTGGGTCTCTATGAGTTTGAGGCCAGCCTAGTCTGCCGGGCAAGTTCTAAGATAGCCAAGGCTACACAAAGAAACTCTAACTTCAAAAACTAAACAGATAGATAATAGATACATAAATAAATAAATGTATAATAATAATAACTAGAGTTGCACCATGGTTTCATCGCAAAGAAACTATTCAAGTATTAAAAACTATGTTGTAAAAGATTGTTATGTTGTTAGATAACTAAAAAGGAGCCCCTTCCCCCCCCAAAAAAAAAACCCCACAACCCATATAACAACAAAAATGGGAAGAGTATACAGGTGAGTCCAGATGGGATTGATACAGCATCAAAGAAGCTGAGGAAGAGGACATCTTGTACAAACTGTCTCTGACCAGAGTCTTCATAGTGTTTTTCTCTAGGGACCTTGAAGAACTGTACATTTACAGATGCCGATTTGCTCCGTGTTTATGCTAACACTACCCAATGGTGAAAGATGAAAGGGTTCTATGGGATCTGAGATGAGATTCAGTGGGGCAAGAGGGGAGTGGCCAAAGGGCCATCATGCAGCTCAGTGGATCTGGGAGAGGTATGATCGGAATTGGGTGGAGCTGTGGAGATGAATCAGAGATGTCTGATAAACTCTGACCCAGCCACCTTCTCGATGAGACACCCAAGAGATAACAGGGGATGGAATGGTGGTAGAATACACTCACAGCTTATTGAGAGGCGATTTTGCCAGACATACTCATGGTCCTCTAAATGTTCTCATATTCTGACTCTCCCACCAGTGACAACTCACCAATCACCTTTCACCCTTTCTTACCATTTTTAGGTACACACTCCTCAGCCTCAGAGCTGACAGGGTAGCCTCAGCACATAACAAAACTCCCAGGATAGGTGCGGACCACACCACTCTCTGGATATGTTCTTAGCTTGGGTGTCTGTCAAGACCATCAGGGCTGGGTTTCAGATTTGCTGCTTTCAAACACTAGCCAATGGAAAGATCACAGGTTTACCAATCTCCAGTTTAGAACACTATGCAAAGACTCTACAGGGGCCAAGTGTGGTGGTGCTCAGCACCCTTAATCCCAACTCTTAGAAAGAGGAAGCAGGTGGCTCTCTATAAGGCTCTCTATACATGGTAAGCTCCAGACAAGTGTTAAAGGTGTACAGCAACAGCACGACTAGAGAGCAAACTGAAATGGAAGGGGAACTGCAGTCAATATCAAAAGCAAAACAAAGAAGCCAGCCAGAAGGCTCTGCAGGTAAAGATGATCGCTGCAAAAGCCTGACCACCTGAATTCAGCTCCTGGAACCCATGTGAAGATGGAAGGAGGGAGCCAACTCTACAAAGTTGTCCTCTGACCACCACAGATTCTCCATGGCATGTCCTCCACCTACTGTGCATATGCATGTACACACATACACACACACACACATGACTATTTTAAGTAAAATGAAGACAAGGCCAGAGAACATCATTGCTGCCCTTCTTCCTTCTTCCTTTTCTATGCATGCATATTTCTCTAGGGAAACCTTACCAGACAGATGGCTAATAGGTGAGGCTGCCATTGCTCAATAGACAGAACTAATTTTCCCATGGAGGATAGACTGCTGCTCAAGTCTGGTCCAAGCATGCAGGCAACCATGGCAAAGAAACTACAACCCCCAAAACCCACAGGAATGAGTCTGTCATTACTCCATGAGTGTTCATATATTTTCATCTTAGTAAAGCAATTTATATTTTTCAAATAAGTCGTTCAAACATCTAATCAGGTGCTCCTAAGGGGAAAAGGAAGACTAACCTCAGCTGTATAGCAAGTTCAAGGCCAGATTGGGTTATGTAAGACTGTCTCAAAAAATAATGAAATTTCCAGGCAGTGGTGGTTAATGCCTTTAATCACAGCACTTGGGAGGCAGAAGCAGGTGGATTTCTGAATTCGAGGCCAGCCTGGTCTACAGAGTGAGTTCCAGGACAGCCAGGGCTACGCAGAGAAACCCTGTCTCAAAAAAACCAAACCAAAAAAAAATACAAAAAAAATTTTTTTTTAATAATGAAATTAGTATGATAAACACTCTATTTCATATTGACTTCTTAGGAAAGTTGGGTAACATGGTTACACTTGAAAGCTGATCTTGTAGAATGAGTTTTATTTTGGAACCTAAGTAAGTTGGCCCCTTACAGAGGTGAGCCAGCTCCAGATTTTCCAGGTGTTGGAGGCAGACTCATGTCCCCATCCAAATTCAAATGTTGCAATCCCAACCCCTAGGACCTGGGTTCTGAAGGACATGTTTTTAAAAGGGAGATTAACTTAAAATAAAGTCATTACAGTAGCCTCTGCTACACTCTGGCTGGTGTCCTTGTGAGAAGGAAATCAGTATTGCAGGGTGGTACATACTTGTCACCCCAGCATTTACAGGAGACTAAAGCAGAGGAATTGCCACAAGTTAGAGGCCAGCTCAGGCTCCACAGTGAAATTCTGTCAAAACTATTAATAAATTTTAAAAGGAAGAGACAGAGATAGACAGACACACAGAAAGGAAGACTACATGAAGACACAGGCTAAAGACAGCATCTACAAGGGTGGGACAGAGGCCTCAGGAGAAACCAGTCGACTCAAAACTGTTGCATCAAATCTTTGCACCCACTGCAGGTCCTCCAGTTAGAGCTTCAAAGCAAGATTTGTCGTGCTTGACTCTGTTATAGAACAGCACACTTTCTGTACCACACACACACACACACACACAACCCTTTAAGCATCCTCCTACCTCATTGGCAGCTTCTCTATGGTCTTCCTTGCTCACATCCCATCCTTAGCCTGTCCCTGAACTATTGTAGTACCCCTGAGTTCAGCATCTGCCTCAGGGCATATACCCCCTACCCTGGGTGATTCCTTCTTGACCTATGGCTTTAAATACCATCCTCACACTTGAGAGTCAAAGTTCAGCCCAGAAGTAAGTTTTAGCTTACATCCCAAATTTCCAGATTAATCTAGACTCAGTATCCTCACTTAAGACGATCCAAGAAGAGCTCTTCATTTCCCAATGTAAACTACTTCCCTCCCGGTCAATCTCTAGCTCCGCTTGGGAAACACTTCCACCTTCACGTAGCTGCTCAGACCACAAATCAGGGAGTTATCCCTACCTTGTCTTTTACTCTTTTATTGCATTCCAAGTCATTCATTGGTGAGCTGTTGATCAGTCCCTAAAAACTACTGCCTCTCACCACATTTACAGAGTCCCATGCTTCAGGACACCAACACAGTCCTCACTAGTCCTTCCATGACGCCAAATAGCTGGTTTGCCTACATCCGTCTTCTTCCACAACAGAACACTCACCAAGATCTTCTCAGGTGTTTCCTGACTTTTCTACTTCTTTTCAGAGTACATACAGTTTTCATGCTATAACTCAGACTACCTTATCCTCCTGCTCAGCCCACTGCAGTGGCTTCCTACTGCACCACTAGTAAAATCCAAAGTTAGGAGTCGGCCTGTAAGGCCCTGGTAATCCAACTACACAACCTCATTTCATCCAGTCTTTCTCCTCCTGACCGCTCATCTCCAGTCATGCCTACTTCTTCACTGTGTTCTTCTCTGACAGTTCCTGACACACTTTCTGCATAGCCTTCCTTCTCCATCACTACCAGTCTTCCTGCTCACCTACAAAATTTGAAAATAATACCCTCTTCTTTCTTCAAGTTCTTTTTTTTTTTTTTTTTTAATTTATCTCTGTGCTTAGAATCAAGCCCTGGGCCCCAAGCATGTTACAAAAGCTACCATTCGGTTACAACCTCAGCCCCAATGCCATATCTTGCTTGCTTTGTTTTCTCATCACTTTATGAAGCTATGTTGTTTCTCAATTTGTTGACTTCTTTCCCCTACCAGCATAATAGCTTTATTAATTATTTGGGAATTTTATACAATGTACCCTGATCATACTCGCTTCCCTTTCCTCCCAGGCACACCCTCCTAACCTTTTTCCCTTCCCAAAAGAAAAACAAACACACACCAAGTTCGATTTGTGTTGTCCACAGACTCATTGGGGCATGGCCACCTTTCTTTGTCTTTCCCTCTGGGATACGTGTTTACTACAGGAAAGAAAAAAAAAAAAAAAAGAATCTTGCATCTTGCTTGAGCTTCTTTATCAATATGGCACCAAAATCAAGATGAAGTATTTTTAAAAAACGTTTCTAAGCAGTCAGCCATTTACATACACTACTCAAGAGAAACTGAAGCTCGAGGGTCATCGTGAGTTTTAGGCAGCCTGGATGCAAAGGGAACTTCAGGCCAAGCTACAGTATGAGACCCTGTCTCAGAACAACAACCGTTGCTAAGAAAAGGAGGATAAGGAGGAGGGAGGAGGGAAGGAAGGAAGGGAGGGTATGAAGGGAAGAGGAGAGAGGAAAGGAGAGGAAAGGAATTTACGTCTTGGGTACGGGATCACTTCTACTAATCCATCAAAATAAAATCTTCAAATGAGGAGAATCACATTCGTGGTTCCAACTTTGCAAAAACCAGCTGGTAAGAGCATTCCTGCCCTGCCCCCTAATTTCACCTGGCTTAGTTTTCTGGAAATTAGATGGTGTGATCGCCACATCGAGATTCCCATCTAGCAGGTGCATTCTTTAAATTGATTTGGGCAATCTGCTGCGAGAAGCACCTGCCCTGCAGAACAGATAAGCAAATGCGCTTGCTCAGGCCACCCTGGAGCATTAAAGAATGTGAATTCCTGGAGGCCAAAGGCCCATCCCATCATTACCTACAAAATAAACTTCGAATGTAGACAGAGTAAGGCCTCTCTCTTTCTGAGACCCTGTGCACAGCTGGAGGATAACAGGATTGCCCTTAAAACCATATTCATGGAGGCTTTAAAGAATGCCAATCCAGAGGAAAGGAGAGCTGAAACTATAGCTCAGGGTGAGAACACATGCTTCGTAGGCACCAGGTCTGAGTTGATCCCCTGCCTGAAAAACTAAAATTAAAGAAAAGACTGCTAGCTATGACATAACTTATCTTGGTTCTTGCTTCAGAGCTTTGACTGTGTTATCCTCCACAGACACTCGATGCTCCCACGAGTCTACCCAAGGAGTCTTCCTTTCCTAGTTTGACATCCAAACCCCACTGTCACTCACCTAGAAAGATCCTCTTTGATGACTGTTCACCTAACACATACACAGACAGCCCTGATGATGGTTCCCCATGGACAACATCAGTTCTCCTAATTTAAAACCCTCAATCTTGGTCTGTCTATGTTATACTGAGAAACTTGCAAATAATAGTAGATATGCATTTTTTTAACTCTTTAGCCTAGAAAGTCAAAGATCAAGTGGGCAACAGAGGTGGTTTGGTGAGCTCCTGTGTCCTAACCTGGTGGCAGATTCCACACAGCCTCTTCAATAAAAGTGCAAATCGCCATGCATTTTGGAACTCCCAGGATGCTATTACCAACCATAGCTGTACACTTACCACAGTGGTCCTGATTGTTTCAATGTGAGGACACTGGAGAGAAAGGTGGCGCATATAATCAGATCTTTTGAAGCCCCTCTCGATCTCTATCCCGGATTAAAAGGCTCTCCTTCGTAGCCCCGATGTGGTAGTGCACACCTCCAATCTCAGCAATCAGAAGGCAAATGGGATCTCTGTGAATTTGATGTCAGGCTGATCTACATAGTTCTAAGCCAGCCAGGGCTACACATAGAAACCCTGTTAAGGGAGGGGGGCATTGGAAGACGCTGTCTATGATGAAGGTAAGGTTCTGTGAATTACTTTACTTTCGTAATTAGTAGTTATTACTTTACTTTCATAATTACTAGCAACTGATGCCCCTTGGGTTTATCCTTAACTACTCAGGCCTCAGTTGACTACTAGCCTCCTACAGGGTGCACGGTTTGTTTTGTGGTGGTGGTAGTTTGGCTTAGGGATTTTTTGAGAGAGCAGATCATGTAGCCCAAGCTGGCCCCCAAATTCTCCCTGTATCTGAGGATAACCTTCGTCTCCTGATCATCCTATTTCTACCTCCTGAGTGCCAAAATTACACGCTTGTGCCACCAGGCCCATGTTATGCAGGGCTGAGGATCAACCCGACTTTTATTCCTGTTAAGCGAGTACTCTACCAACTGTGCTGCATCTCCAGTCTCCAAGAACTACACGTACAATAGACTCAGACTTCTGGTTGGCCTCTATATCATACAAGGTCAGAAATCGGAGGATGCTGTTGTCATGAGGATGCTGTTGTCATGATGACTAATGTCTGTACTACTGATAAATATTTCAAGTAGGGCAGCTGGGCATGCTGGTCCATGCCTGTAATCCCAGTGTTCAGAAGGCAGAGGCAGGAGGATCATTAGTTGATCATGATCAACTGATGCATAGGAGTTTAAGGCCAGCCTTTGGTGCATATCAGACCTTATGTAAAGAAAATATTTTCACTTAAACTTAATACAACCAAATGTTTAAAGCTTTCCAAAGACAACTACTAAGACTACTCTCTGCTCTTGCAAGGGATCTGAGTTCAGTTCCCAGCACCCATATGGCAGTTCACAACTGTCTGTAGCTCAAGTTTCAGGAATCCAGTTCCCTCTTCTGACATCTGTCAGCACCAGACACACAGATAGTAAACATATATGTGCAATAAAGACATTCATACATAAGAAGTTAAAATAAGTAAGCCTTTATCAAATTTTTTTTTCCAACGAGAGGTGGCCAGTAGGTAACTGCTTGTGGCTGATGCTGATTAAATTTAAAAAAAAAAAAATCATACTTTGAAAACTGGCTTAAGTGAGGGAATTCTGCCAAGAAGTCACCTGTTTCTGGGGGAAAATAACAAGCTAAATAAAGGTTTATCCAAAATATTAATCTCTCAGGGTCCAGGACAAACTCACAAATTTATTATCGAAGCTTTCTTCGACCTGCACCTGCTCCAGCCTAACCTGCTCCAGCCTGCACCTGTTCTACCCTGCACCTGCTCCAGTCTGCACCTGTCCTAGCCTGCACCTGTTCTACCCTGCACCTGCTCCAGCCTGCACCTGTCCACATGTTCAACCAACAAATATGAAGCATCTCCAAAGTGAGAACTGAAAAAATGATGCAGAGAGGTTGGGGATGCGACTGAATTGGTCAAGTAGAGCACTTGACTGGCATACCGAGGCCATGGCTTCCACCCCTAGCTCTACAAACCAAAAGCAAGAACCAAGCAATGAATCAAAAGATAGGGAGCATGAAGTGGGCGAACAGTGTGCGGTGAGGGTCTTAGAAACATGCAAAGACACTCAACTGAGATGCTGACATCAGATGAAGGAATCCAGTGTCCTCCAGGACACTGGATGAACGAACAAGCAGGACACTGTGCTAAGTGAAATAAGTCGAGAGAAAGACAGAGACAGAGACAGAGACAGAGACAGACAGAGACAGAGACAGAGACAGAGACAGAGACAGAGACAGAGACAGAGACAGAGACAGACAGAGACAGAGACAGAGACAGAGACAGACAGACAGAGACAGAGACAGAGACAGAGACAGAGACAGACAGAGACAGAGACAGAGACAGAGACAGAGACAGACAGAGACAGAGACAGACAGACAGAGACAGAGACAGAGACAGAGACAGAGACAGAGACAGAGACAGAGACAGAGACAGAGTCAGAGACAGAGAAAGAAATCCAGAAGTGTATGACTTTGCTTACAGGTAGAACTCATGAAGCTCACAGAAATGGAGCGCAAGTGTGTTGGGCTTGGAGTGGACAAGTGTGGACACGTCTGTCAAATGGTCCAGAGTTACCATGATAATTGAGGTTTAACTTGGTGTGTGAGCCTGGTACTTGGAAGGCTGAAGCAAGAGAACTGCCATCAGTGCGAGGCTCTGTTGGACTACAGAGAGAGACCCTGCTTCAACCCCTGTCCCCTCTACCAAATAAAAGATCTAAGCTTTGGGGATCACATACACACTCTGGTAAGTATAGCCAGTAATACTATGTAATATACTTTAAACTTGCTAAAACCAACAGTACACATACAACATGGAAACTAGGTCAGGCAATAAATGTTAGCCAATCCCAAAGTTGTGTGTACGTGAATTAAATCACCATGTTGTAAACCTAAATTGTCTACAGTTTTTTATCCTGGCACTCAGAAGATTGAGGTAGGAGGATGGCCAGGAGTTGGAGGTCAGCCGGGGCCTCCAAAAATAAAACACAAATTATTCAATTTTATTTGTCAAGTATACTTCAGTGAAGCTATAGAGAAAGGCAACGTTCACAGAGGGTTTGGAAAGAGCCACGTATAGTGGTGGCACACTGCTTTAATCCCAACGTTCAGGAAGCGGAAGCAGGCAGATTTCTGTGAGTTCAAGGCCCACCTTGTCTACGTAGAGAGTTCCTGGTAAGTAAGGGATGGGGAGACTGGGGATGAAGGAGTTTGGAAAGAGTAAAATTATTGTAACAGAATGAAGGGGGATCAAGTATATCTTTCTAACACATACTATTTGTCTTGTCTAATTGTTGATTACTTCTGAAGACCTTTCTTCGCCAGTCCTATCTTGGTTTGTTTAAATGATAGCATTCATGTAGTGGAAAAGTAAATACTGTCAAATAATAACCTTACTTTAGACACGCCCGTTTTCTGCATTGCTGGGGGATGGATCTAAGGACTTTCCTGCTCTAGGGAAGCATCCTGCAACTGAGCTACAGCCTAGGCCCATCCATCTCTGTTATTGTTGCTGTGGGTAAGTGGTAGGTGGAAATGACCTTGAACTTCTGATCCTCTGCCTCTACCACTCGTGGGCTAGGATTACAGGTCTGCGCCACCACGCCCACCTCCCACACTTATTTTTATTATAAATATATAAAAGGAATCTGTCAAGAGGAGCGTTGAAAGAAAAGGGAGTTGGTGGGGACTGGAATGAGGAGAGGTGACATTGTGGGAAAGCGTTAGAAACCCAGCTTGCCGAGAATGTGAGAGAGAACACATTTCAGAGAGTCCGCAGGCTGCAGAGGTATGTCAAAGTAAGGGAGGGAGAAATGTAACAGCACTGGATGCCATATTTACTCCTGGGTGTGGCCCAATGTATCTACATTCCTAGCACTTGGAAAGGCTGAAGCAGGGGGATGGATAGTTTGAGACCAATGTGGGCCACATATTAAGACTTTGTCTGAAAAAAAAATTGAACAAAAACATTATTTAAAATCTGGACAAAAAAATTAATAAGTCTGGACTTTGAAGCCCACCAGAGGATGCATGGGCCCATGGGGGATCTTAGTGGCAACACTGTACGTGAGTTACATCAGCAAGTTAGGAGAAGGGACTTCTCTTAGTCCATCCATGTGTGTATATGAAATGCCACAGACTAGATGACTTCTAAACATAGAAACTGCTCTGCCTCGGTCTGGAGGAAGAAACACACTCCATGAGGAACATATAACAAGTTTACCATCCGCTAAGACCTGTGGCCTGATTCACAGACTCCAGCTTCTTGTTTTGTCCTTGCCTAGGATCAAGAAGAAACATGGCACCCCACTAGACACAAACACCTTAGAAGAAGCCTCGTGATCTAACCACCTCCCGAAGGCCTCACTTCCTGGCACCATCATACTAGGGGTTAGAGTTTCAAAGTAGGAAGTGGGACGTGAGGGGAAGGGAAGGGAAAGAGTGGAAGGGAAAGACCAGCTGAACTGGTGCAGTAATTCAGGTGAAAGGTGAACTGCAAGGAGCCCGGTAACTAAATGAGGAGGAAGAAGTCCTATCTGAGAAGCACATCTAAGAGGAACCACCTGCACGCCAACGCTTATCTCCCAGTGAAATCCTTCTGTGATTCATGAGCTCCAGAGGCCGAGGGTGAATAAGGATGATGCCGAGGCTTCTGGCCAGAGACTGCACAGGCGGTGACAGCATTATTCAGCACGGAAGAGGGGGCAGGAAGACGGCCACCTGGTTCAGAGAAGAACACCATGGGCTTTGGCTGGGATGCAGACAATAAACTGGAGGTGTGAGGAGCATCTTGGGAGTAGATGACAAAGGAATGTCACAATTGCTGGTGCTGTGTGAATGGATGAAGTCATCCAAGGAGAATGGGGAGAGCACATACAGAGAGGAGGAGGAGAGAGAGAGAAAGAGAGAGAGAGAGAGAGAGGATGAGAAAAGAGGATGATTTATATTTAACAAGACCTGGGCAGGCTCGCTGTCGAAGAGAAACAAGCTAACAAAGGCAAAGCCATGGAGTATTTAGGAGCAATATAATGTTCAGGGAAAAGTGCTGTTGAGGACAGAATGGAAGTGACAGAGCTAATGCCGTCAGAGGAAAAGTGGAGACTGACTGAAGAATAGTATGGTTAATCCAGGATGCCTGGGGACACCTCCATCCTCCTAAAGCTCTCCGTCTCCTCTATAAATGGGGAGCTTAAGTAAGCTGTGGAGAGGCAGGTCAAGTATGGAGTACTGAGAGTCGGGAGTCTGGAAGAGGCAGACTGGAGTAAGGAAAAGATAGACATGAGGAAAGGGGAGAGGGACCAGCTTACTTGGGCATTTTCTCTGTAGTTTGGACTGCCGCTGGTCCCCAAGAGCTTCTGCACCCAAGAAAGGGTAGAAGCCTCTGAGAGCCTGGAGATGTTCTGGATGGCGTCTTGCTTCATCACTAATAATCTGAGCTACTTGGAAAAGGACCAGAGGATGGTGACAGCGAGAGTGGTGATGGATGGTGGCCCCGCCCACTTGCCATCTCAGGGCTCCTTCCTCCTTTGCCACTTTAACAAGGAAGGTAGCCAAAGCTGGTACTGGGTGGAGAGGAGAGCTGCCTTTTTCACATCTTCCTGCAAGCCCATGCCTCCTTTGCCTTTTCCTCCTCGGCGACCTGGCTGCCACACCCAGTTCCCATCAATTCAGGGATATGATTATCAGGAGAATCGGCAGAAAGTGCCCCACCGACTATTCCAGTAAGAGTGAGTCAGTGACTTCTGATGTTGTTGTTTGGAACCTTATATAGTTATAAATATATAGTTAACAGTATCTCAGACCCAGGACCAGAGACTAAGCATGTTTTCACACACTCATTTTCTACAGCATCTCCATACAGCTTACGTCATTGAGTAGATACTGCTATGACTCAGCCGTTTTTACAAGTGAGAAAATGGAGGCACAGCGTTCTGCCTCTTCTTATCCACATACCATTCTGCCTTCCAGTAAGACACCTCAGTACAGAGAAAAGCCCAGACCTCCTTCTGGAAAAGGCCTTAGGCATAGTGTATTCCAGCCTCCCACATTCTGCAGCTTGGACGATCCAGAACTCAACAGGCAGCCTGCTCCACTCCCTTGCTCTCGCTGAATCAAACCCTAACGCTGGCTGATCCTGTTTTCCATGCAACCAAGAGAAAACATAGCTGCGAACGTGGCAAGCCAAGTGGCTCTCCTAGCATATGCAAGTCTTCGCTGGGATGAGCAAGAGAAGGGACATTTCCTAACCTGACTAGGAAGAAAGACACCAGAGGGATGGCCACAGTGGGGTCCTGCAAAAGGTGTTTTTTAGGCTTTAATTCCATGAAACCATAACCCATTTGTCAGCACTGCCAATGTTGGGCCCCAAGGATAACCTAAGATCAAGTCCAAAATGGTTCAGTAAAGACTCAGAAACTGGATACCAAAACAGAGGACTTGCTGAAGCCCATCTCTGAAGGTAGCAGCTCACAATTCACTTTGAAAGTACAAGGCACCCTCTGGAAAGGGCTTCCTCATCCTCTATTAATGAGACTGGGTGGCTCATTTCTGGTTTCCCTTTGGCCTGGTAGATGGAGTCACCATGCCCTTCCAGGAGTAGCTGCTCATCCACTAGCTGCAAACCCTGGAGGGAGCACAGTGGTCTGTCCCCAGTCCACTGCCCACCCTATGGGCTGTGCTCACCTGAGGAGGGACAGGACATTTGCTCAGAGAGACACCGGCAACACATTTGCCTATTGCAAAAGCCCCAGCTGGAAGCTAACCAGGGACATCTCTGGCTGCCTCGAGTACCTGTCTGGAAGTAACAGTTAACCTCTTGAGAACCTGCTTATCCGGGCTACAGCCACCAGCATAGCTGTTCTGCCCTCGTGGGCATGTGTAGGGAAAGTGAGCAAGCAGAGACAGGACTGAGAACTCAGGGAAACTATAAATAACCAAGGAAGTAAGAGCCAACTCTTCACACTTAAGGGAAACAACATACAGAAGAAGTAACTGGAACAAACAGTGGAAGCAAAGGTCATAAACGAGTTCAGCATATTATCTTGTTTTGTCGGTTAGAACAAGAACTGGAGAGATACAGAATGAGGAAGAAGAGAAGAGACCGATGTCTCCCCTTTTTGTTGCAGTCATACACTCGTTGGCTCAATGAACACGTCATGTCGGTGAAATTAGACACTTGAGAGGTGAGGCAGAAGAATCGTGAGTTCAAGGCCAGCCTGGGCTATCATTAAACCTTGTCATTAAAAAGAATAATACAAGGGCTGGAGAGATGGCTCAGAAGTTAGCACACTGGCTGCCCTTGCAGAGGATTGAGGTACAATTCCCAGCACCCACATAGCATCTCTCAACTGTCTATTAACTCTAGTCCCAGCAGATCTGACATCTCTGCGAACACTGCATGCATATCATGCATACACACACACACACGTACATTTGGTGGAAGGCCCAAACACTGACATCAAATAAGCCCTTTATGTAAGCAATACCCTGGCTTTTAAAAGCAAGCCACACTCACCTGTAGTTTCGAGCGCTATTTATACAGGGTTCAAAACTATTTGATCACCAGCTAATTGGAAATTCAAGCAAGAAGGTAATAGCCACAAGACCCAGCATTTTGTGGGGCAACCTGTACATTTGTGTGATTTGGAAACATTTGTGTATAAAGGGAAAGAAAACAACTGACTATCCCAGACATTGTGACTTTCAGCTTATTGAATAAAAATGAAACTTTTTAAAAGATTGTATTATATTTAATGTGTGTGTGTGCATACACACACACACACACCATTGCCCTTGTGTGTAACTCAAAGATCAACTTTGAGGAATCTGTTCTCTCCTTCTCTGGGTGTGTCCAAGGTGAAGTCAAGTTTTCAGGATTGGCGGTAAGTGCTTTTACTAGCTGAACCAAAAAAAAAAAAAAAAAAAAAAAAAAAAAAAAAAGTCAACTATTAAAAAACAAGGCTAAAAATTTTTACCTATGTATTTAGAATCACAAAAAGTTACCATTACAGTTAAATTTACACTTAAAATGTATAGAAATCATTTGGGTTTTGAATTTTAAGTTATATTTTGAACTGAACTGAGATTCTAGTATTATATATTCACAAAAAGGTTTTCCATTTCATCAGGCTTTTGCTTTGTTTTAACACACCACAGGGGAACCTGGAGGTTGAAACCTCAGACTCAGAGCAAGAAGTCTTCAACTACATCCCCAGAATTTCCTAGAGTTAACAAATCTGCCAACACCCGCAGCTGCGGGCTGTTTCCCACACAGCAGCTCCTCTCCACAGAAGCCCAAGCCCATACATATGCTGGGATGCTCAAACCTGCAGAACCGAGCTGTGTCAAGCAGTACCACCTGGAAAGGTACGACTGTAAAAACAATATAAAGAGTAAACCTGAGCTCGCAATTCGGAAGGCAGAGAGAGCAGCATCCTGTCTGTCTCTCTATAAAGTGCCCTGCAGGAGGGGACGGTGTGATGTCACACCGTGTGCTCAAAACAATAGCCTTTAATGCCTCCTGTTCACCTTTCTTACCTCCCCTACCCAACAGCCAGCCAAGAAGCCAACCTTCACAGTGTGGCAGCACAGACCGACTTTGTAAGTCTCCAGCCCTCTGCAGAAAGTCCCCACCCACACAGAAGAACACATCCCTGTCAGCAACCCACTATTACTCCCTGCCTGGCCGGCTGTGTTTCCATGTTGCTACAGCGTGCATAGTTCCCATGGGTAATAATGGGACTTCCCCACAGACACATAAAAGAGAATAGCACCTTGAACTTGAGCAGAAAGGACCTTCTGCTGAACTCAGACATTATCTCATTAATTGCCTCCACAGCCTGATGAAGTAACTAGGGACCAGGTATTATGGTGTCTAGTACCAGACAGAGAAATTAAGAAACACGTTGTACAGTATGAAATTAGATATTTAACAAGGGAACCCAGTTGAAATCCTCAGAGCACCAAGAATTCAGGGCTGGAGGGATGGTTCAATGGATAAAACTCTTGCTGTCCAAGGCTGAGGAGTTGTGTTTTGATTGCCAGAATCCACATAAAACTGAGCACTGAAGTGTATGTATCTGTAACTCCTGGTGCACTTAAGGTGAGATGGGAGGCAGGGATAAGAGAGTATGTAAAAGCTTGCAGGCCAGCTAGCCTGAAGTGTGTAGTAATAAAGAATAAAGGACCACTTCTCAAATAAAGTGGAGGATGACAGTCAATACCCTAGGTTGTCCTCTGACCCCCACATACATGCCCATAGTATCACATGCATGCCTAAACACATACACATTACACATAGCTGATAGATAGATAGATAGATAGATAGTAGATAGATAGCTGATACACACACACACATATATATATACAGGTTTAATAAACAATGAACAAATATAAATACATAAAGAAGAATATAGAACCAAGCTGTTCAGGGGAGTAGCCACACTGAATCCTTGAAACTCAGCCTTTCTGAATAAGAAACACTGTAGGAACATACCTGACAAACTTCGAAGCCTCTCTGAAAGTATAAAACATCTCATTCATAATGTTTACACTGATTATATGTTTCAACAGAATATTATTTTCTATGCACTGGCTCAAGTCAAAATGTTATTAAATGTAATATCTCTTTCTGCTTTTTTATGTTGCTCCTGGAAAGTGGTGTGTTCGTAGCTTCCATTATTTTAATACTGAGCAGAAGTGACCTGGAGTCCGGTGGATGTCACTTGACTGCCCTATGAAGTCCTCTGAGGCACAGGATGAATTTACTTGTAATAAAGGGTCCTGGGTTTGCATCTTGTTTCTACTGCCATTTACTAGCAAGCTGTTTAAACTTGGCTACATTGCTCATCTCATCCTCACGACCTTCAATCTCTTCCTGAGATAAAGTCGGATTGTTGAACAATTGGTTCCAAAGGCTTGACAATGCATCCTCACTTTGAAATGACTTGAATTCTGCCCTTCTGCATCCTGACCACATTCTGGACAAGTCCGCAAATGTTCATTTTTAGAGTGAGGCATGAAGCCATACCCTTGTTTCCAGGTCTCTATCTGCTCTATTTTCAATGAGATCCAAATGAAAGGATTGTAGGACGTGGCAGGGAAACGTTAGATCAACTTCCAGATGCAGGCACATCCAAGAAATGTGCCAAAGACTAGATACAGTGCATCTTTGATCCACTGATTGTATTTCTCTGTCAGTCAGGATAAGTTGGGTTATGCTGCAGAAACTACATCTCCATGGATGACTTAAAAAAAAAAAAAAGTATTTCTTGATTGTGTTATTTGCCCATTTTCAATTATCAGGAAACTTCTCACTATAAGTTCTGAGGACTCAGGGCCATGAAGAGTCGTTTTTTCAAGTGGTACCTGTGATGGGAAGTAAGCATCAGATGGTCCCGCTCAGAAGTGACTCGGATCACTCTCTTTCTATGTCATTGCTATTTCATTGACCAGAGTGGATTATGTGGCCCTGTGAATGGAAAGGGAGTCAAGAGGTTCAATGGACCCTACTGCCTTGATTTGGTTTTGTTGCTGTTGTCGCTTGTTTGTTAACTATAACAAGATACCTGAAATGTGAATAATGAACAAGAAAAGAGGTTATCCAGCCAGTTCAGCAATTAAGAGCACTTAGTGTTCTTGCAGAGGACCAGAGATTGTTTCCCCGCATCTGAGTCGGGCAGCTCACAAGTGCCTGTGACTCCAGCTTCCTCTTTGGCCATCCCAGGCACCCACATGCACATATTCACACACATAAATGCAGAAATAAATTCAAAATAAATCTTTTTTTTAAAGATGGAAACAAAAAGGAAAAGAGATTTGTGTCATTCACAATTGTGGAGGGAGCAAAGTTCAAGGGTATGGGACTGGTATCTGCTTGTCCTGTGGGAGGTGCCTTAAGATGTACTGAGGCATGGGGAAGATGCTGGGGAAGATGCAAAGAAAGCCAGTCTATGAAGCAGAGACATGGGGGCAGAGGAGACAGAAAAGAAGCTGGCTTGCTTTGTAAAACTCCCACTCTGACAGGAATTGATCCAACCAACGGTTTGGCACCAAACTTGTTCCCATAAGACCCTAAACCAATCTCTCTAGGAAGACACCTCTCTGTTCACAAGATAGTGACCTCAAGACCTAACCAGCACCCCCTTACCCAGCTCAGTCCCATCTCTTAAAGGTCCCAGCATCTCCCAATACTGTGATACCCAGGGCCAAGCTTCCACCATATGAGCCTTGAGAGACAAACCATACCCAGACCAGAGTACCTACTGTGTGTCCAAAGGTTGCAGAGGCAGAAACACTTGTGTACTGACATAGGACTACTACTTTCCCAAAATCTGATCCTAAATATATCCCTAAGCTTGTCTACAGTTTGTTCCTTACAGAAGGGACTGCCCCTTTAAGTGACAGTGACAGAGTCCTGCAGTTATGAGCTCCAAGCCAGAGGGAGATGGAAACCAGGATTACCATGTCTCAACTTTTTCTTAATACTTTATTTTTAATTATGTGTATATGTGTGTCTGTGTGGAGTGTGCACATGTGTGCATGCGTATGTGCGTGTGGGTGTGTGGGTGTGTCTCAGGGTTTCTATTCCTGCAAAAACATCATGACCAAGAAGCAAATTGGGGAGGAAAGGGTTTATTCAGCTTAGATTTCCACATTGCTCTTCATCACCAAAGGAAATCATGACTGGAACTCAAGCAGGTCAGAAAGCAGGAGCTGATGCTGAGGCCATGGAGGGATGTTACTTATTGGCTTGCTTCTCCTGACTTGCTCAGCTTGCTTTCTTATAGAGCCCAAGACTACCAGCCCAGGGATGGCACCACCCACAATGGGCCCTCCCACCATTGATCACTAGTTGAGAAAATGCCTTACAGCTGGCTCTCGTGGATCTCCTCAAGGGAGGCTCCTTTCTGTGATAACGCCAGCATGTGTCAAGTTGACACACAGAACCAGCCAGTACAGTGTGTATGTGTGTACATGAGTGAAGATGTCCTCAGAGGCCAGAAGATGGAGTCAGGTCATTTAGAACTACAGTAAGTGGCAGCTGTGAGCTGTTAAACATGGTGCTAGACACCAAATTTGGGTTTTCTCAAAGAGTAGTATTCACGTTGGACAGAGGCAGGCAGAACTCTGAGTTTGAGGACAGCCTGGTCTACATAATAAATTCCAGGACACCCAGGGCTACATAGTGATATTCTATCTCAAAGGCAGGAAAAAGACAAATATTTGCTCTTAACCATCTCTCCAGATTGAATTTCAACAACCCCCCACCCCATTTTTTTTTCAATTAAAAAAGAAGGAATCCCTTCTAATCAGTATACCAGCTTTTATTAGTTTGGTTTTAGGATATTTGAGAGGAAATGCAAGTAATTTATATCTATGCTTCCCACACTGCCCAAATCACTCCCCACTATATAAGGTGGCCCTCCACAAACTGAAAACTTGTCCTTTTCCCCAGCATCCACAGCCTCACTGATCTACATCCAAACAACCTTAAACAAATGCCGCACCAGCCCTCTAGGCTTCCGCTAATCGTCCACTCTATCCTCAGGAAGACTACTGAGCCACCACTGTGAATGCTCCCTCAGAGGACAGCTCCACTCCAAACCAATTTCTGTACTCTGTACAGATGTCTGCCTGGAACCTGCCCTTTAGTTGGCCTCATGACTCTCCTTGGAACAGCACAGCACAGGGAATCATGGACTACACACTGGGCTTTTTCATTCCACTCATTTATGCCATGTAGACCCTTCTGTACACTCCAAGCAGACACACAAACAAATGGAATAAAAATCACCTTGGGCGGGGGTGGGGGGGCGCTGGTGAGACAGCTCAGTGATTAAGAGCACCTACTGCTCTTCCAAAGGTCCTGAGTTCAAATCCCAGCAACCACAGATGGTTCACAACCATCCATAACAAAAATCTGATGCCCTCTTCTAGAGTGTCTGAAGACAGCTACAGTGTACACACATATAATAAATAAATATTTTTTTTTAAAAATCACCATCAGAAAACACTGAAGGGCTCAGCACAGCATGTACTATTCTGGTACTAGATGGGTAATTTTGGCAAAGAAGCCCCTTTACCCAAGAGACAATGACAGTAAGAGAACTTGATGCACTGAGACTGATGCTGTTGGGGTACCCCCTCTTCCTCCTGGGTTACATGCCATGACTTGGCTCAGGCAAAATCCCAGGGTATACCTGGAGCCTTGGGTTACAGCAGCCAAGTATTCTCATCTGACGTTTCCTGGGTCCAGGATGTTCCGAGAATCATTCCCCCTTCTGTGGATGACCCACTCCACCGGCTCACCAGAAGGTTCACAACAATCCTGTGGCTGGTCCAGGTGGCAGCTGGAGAATGGTGGGTCAGAAGCCCCTCTGAGAAGGCATGATAGTTGGCCCCCCAGAAAAGCTCTGGTTGGCATAGCAAGGTTCCATATTTCCTCCACGCCTCAAATAAATTATGGCATGGAACACACATAACCCAAGCCAGGCAGTTTATTGAATGCTTTCAGTGTGCTGGCTCATTTCATCCTTTCTGAAGCCTTAGAAAAGACTTACTATTGATTGAGATCTTTAGCAAAATAACTAGTCATGCAAATAGGAATTATGGGAGTCAGGATTTAGAGCCAGGGTTCAAACATAGACCTCAACCCTAGTCTATCAATCAGGATTCTTCACAGAATTAGAATCTATGGAAATAGATATATTTAGATATGGATACCGATAGTCAGGGGTGTGTGCATGTACGTGTGGGATGTATGCACATGCACATGGCAGTACAAAGACCAGAGAACAACATCATCAACTGTCCTGGTCAGTCACTCTCCACCTTATTCCTTTGAGGTAGAGTTCCTCACTGATCCTGAAACTAGGCTGCCAGCCAGTAAGACCCAGCAATGCTCCTGTCCCTGTCTGCCACAGCACCGTGATATATAGCTTTTACACGGGTGCTCAGAATTTGAACTGAGGCCCTCATGTTTGCCCAGCAAATGCTCTCACCCACTGAGCCATCTCCCCAGCCATAAAGGATGGCCTCAAGTTGGGCGGTGGTGGCGCACACCTTTGATCCCAGCACGTGCAAGGCAGAGGCAGGCGGATTTCTGAGTTTGAGGCTAGCCTGGTCTACAGAGTGAGTTCCAGGACAGCCAGAGCTACACAGAGCAGCCCTGTCTTGAAAAAGAAAAAAAGAAAAAAGGATGGCCTCATGCCATTGTGTGTGCTGTGAAGCCTATAGTGCATATGAGTGGCTGGCCTCAGCTGGAGACACAGCAAATTTCTACTTCCCCAGGAGACCTCTGAGTTTATTCTTAGAGCCTTTATTTAATTATATAAAGTCCTTCTGCACTGACTAACCTGTCACCTGCATCTACAAAGCACCTGCAGTACAACATCCAGATGAGTGTTTGATGACATAACTAGGAACTGTGGTCTAGCCAAAGGGCCACCTACGACAAGCATCACATATTGAAATATCCCATTGTTCCTCACAGACATATACACCATTACATAGAGTCAAAAACTGAGGACGGGGATACAGCTCACTGATAGAGTATCAGACTGGGATATGCAAGAGCCTGGGTTCAAGCCATACCGCAACACATGGAGATTTTTAACATTTAAGAAAATGGAAATGCCAATGAGTGTGATTTGATCCTTATACACTACATTTGTACCCAATAAATAGGTACAATTTAAACAATAGTCTTCTGGGTCTGGTGACCCAGATCAATATTCTCAGCTGCTTGGGGGCTAAAATAGGAGAATCAACCTTTCAAGGCCTGCCGGGGCTACAGAGCGAGTTCAAGGTCATCCTGGAAACTTAGTGAGACATGGTCATAGAAATGAAAGGTAGTCGAGGTTGACACTGTGGAGCCATGGCTAAAAACAGACACCTGCATTCATGTTGAGCATATTCACACAGACACACACACATACATGTTAATACACGTGAAAATAAAACCTTTTTTAAAAAATTTAGAGTCTCAGGCTAAGAAGGGTTCATTAGAGAGAGTGGGGACTGTCTACAGCAGATGATCCAACTGGTGAAGTAGCTCTGTTCTTGCCAAGCATGTACAAGACCATGGGTTCCATCCCCATCATCACAGGATGGTGAAGAGAGCTTGAAATCCAAGAGTAGGAGAGAAAAGCCAAGCATGTATAAAACACACCTTAATCTATTAATCCGTTCAGGTCCTATGACAGGAAAAATAAACAAGCAGTACAGATGCAAATCAACTCTCTAGCACCAGAAACCTTCCCTGGCTGCAGAGGACAGAGCCCTGAGGTGATAGGACAAAGAGCAAAGGAGAGCGGTCCCTTCACAGCTAGTCACAGAGATAAAGCTGCAGAGAGATTATGGTATAGGGGCGTCTTCAAAGATGAGCCCCGTATGCACAGGCAGAAAGGAAAGGAAAGAGCACATCAAACCAAGGGACTTCTGGAAGGTTCTTACCTTGGTGGGCTTCAACCAAAGCCTCATGGGATACCTGCACCTGTGTGGGACATAGGTTCACTCAAGCACCTGGATAGGGAAAGGAGACATTTCCCAGCAGCCAGTGGGAGTTGAAACATCCTGAATGCCCTCAGCCTGAAGTAGGGAAGTGGGTCTTGTCATCTTCCTGTGTTTCCCAAGTCTCTGAGCTGTTCTTCCACCAGGATCCCAAACTCCTCCAACTGGTTCTAGGGGGTGTGATTCACCTCATTTCTGACTCACAGGGGGATAATGTCTGCCATTCAGTTTCTTCTGTGGTACTCAGTCACATAGCAATGCTCTTGAAAGGGCATTGTTCTTCAGAGCCTATGAGAAAACACGACTATCCAGAATAGAAAGTCTTCCTTGAGATCCAAGATCTGCTTTCCTGGCAGGAGGTTATCACAGTTTATGGTTGTGCCTGTGTTTTTGGTTACCTCCCTGCACACCAAAGGCTTGACAACTTTTAGAATATAAAACAGCAATGTCAGAAAAATCCCTATTGTTTCTACAGTTGATACTCATACTAAATGAATCTGGTTTGATTTACTAGTTTCTTGACCTTATTATTCTAGAGTTCTTTGTGTCAAGATTATTGGCCCTAAAAAAAGTATGATGTACTGTTAGATCCAGAAATCTCCCTACCTGGCTGTTTTCTGAAATAGCTACTACTGTCATGCCATAAAGAGTGGCATTTACTATCAAAACTGTTTTTACAAGGAAAGTTAGGGAGATCTGTGGGGTTTTGCTTCACAAATGCAAATCAAGTGTCTAGCAACAGAAACCTTCACTGGCTGAAGAAGACAGATGATAAGACCAAGAGTCGTAAGTTTTCTTGCTATGAACAACAGGGTCAACTGCAAGGAAAAAATACTGGGGAACCACAGTCCTAGGAGAAGTACTAACCACCAAGGAAATGAAATGTAGTTTTGAAGGTCTATCAAACTGTAGTTTGAAGCTTTATGAAGCTGACAGCTAAACCACATATGGTGGTGGATGCCTGTAATCCCAGCCCTTAGGAAACCAAGGATGATGAATTTGAGAGCTTGTTTTTGTTTTGTTTTGTTTTGTTTGTTTGTTTGTTTGTTTTGAGACATGGGTGTGTAAGTGTGTCTGTGTAGGTGTAAGTGTGTAGGTGTTGGGGGTGTGGGTGTTTTGCACCCTGACTATCTTGGAACTCATTCTGTAGACCAGGCTGACCTCAAACTCAAAGAACCACCTGCCTCTACCGCCTGAGTGCTGGGATTAAAGATGTACACTGCCACCACCCCACTAAGTGGCTCTTAAATGCTGGAACCTAACCGAAGGTTTTAGGTCACTGGGGACACACCCTTGAAGCAGATAGTGAGACTCTGGCTCTTTCTTCATTTTACTTTCTAGCCATATCTGAGGTAGGTGGGGGCAGGACATTTGTTCCATCATGCATGCCTACAATGATGTCCTGTTATGTGATCAAAGGACAACCATGAGCTAAAACCTAGAAGACAAAACAAACCTTTCTTCTTTATAACCTGTCCAGTAGAGTATTTGTTGTAGTAATGGAAAATTAACTGTAAACTCCTGAAGATCTTAGATTAATGAATTTGACATCATTCACTGACAAAATTCTGGAAGAATAAGCAAAAGGGAAATACCTTGAGAACATAAAGAAGAGAAAAAAATTACCCAGGTCAGGAAAGATTCACTGCAACCATTCAAGAGAAGATTGAGGTTACCAACGCCAAAGACTGTTTTCAACATCAGTAGTTTGACTATATAAGGTTTTGATAAACTCTCTGTACTGGTTAGTTTTGTGTCAACTTGACACAGGCTTGAGTTATCATAGAGAAAGGAGCTTCAGTTGGGGAAGTGCCTCCATGAGATCCAGCTGTAGGTTATTTTCTCAATTAGTGATCAAGGGGGAAAGGCCCCTTGTGGGTGGTGCCATCTCTGGGCTGGTAGTCTTGGTTCTATAAGAGAGCATGCTGAGCAAGCCAGGGGAAGTAAGCCAGTAAGGAACATCCCCCCATGGCCTCTGCATCAGCTCCTGCTTTCTGACATGCTTGAGTTCCAGTCCTGACTTCCTTGGTGATGAACAGCAGTGTGGAAGTATAAGCTGAATAAACCCTTACCTCCCCAACCTGCTTCTTGGTCATGATGTCTGTGCAGGAATAGAAACCCTAACTGAGACACTCTCTCTTACCCTTTTGAGGTGTTGATGGAGAAATAGAAACTGGATTAGAATACAGATGCAGATTAAATCAAACTCAGGCTAACTTCCTCAAAAATATTTACTTCCTGTGGGTAGACAGTCCTTTGATATAAATGAAGCCACCTCATATAAAACAATAGCCGGGGGCTACTGAGCAGCCTCTGTGTGTGTGTGTGCGTGCGTGTGTGTGTGTGTGTGTGTGTGTGTGTGTGTGTGTGGGTATGTAGGTGTGTGGGGGTATCTTTGTGTGTGGGGGGGTACCTTTGTGTGTGTGTCTGTGTAGGTGTATAGGTGTGGGAGTGTGTAGGTATATGTGTGTATAGGAATAAAGATGTATGTGTGTGTGAAGATTTGTATTTGTGGGGGGTGTTGTGGGTGTTTATGTAGGTATGTAGATGTAGGTGTATAGGAGTGTGTGTGTGTGTGTATGTGTGTGTGCATGCGCGTGCTAAGAGCATGCTCCACTGCTAAGCCACACCCCCAGGTTTACAATGTGCATTTTGGTGTTGGAGATTAAACTGGGGGCCCACAAATCCTAAACATACTCTACTACTGAACTACACCCCAGTTCCACTTCTAACTATTGTGAAGGTGTTAATGTGACTTTCTTTAACAGAGGCCAGAGTGAATTGAAGATGTATGTAATGAAAATGTATAGGCCGGGGGGGGGGGGGGCATTTAATGTACATTTTACCTCCTCAATTAACTTATATAACATTTTTTAAAAATTCATGTAACTGCCGCCACCCACATTGTTGTCCATAGGAGAGTCGGTGTTCTGTTTCTTCCTTCATTTAATTCTGCTTTGTTTTGATTATTGACACAGTCTGAATTTGTAACCCAGGCTACCTCTAAACTCCTAATCCTCCTGCCTCAACCTCCCACATGCTAGGATTACAAGTGTGCGCAAGAAGTAGGTTTCTTGGCTCAGCTTCTGTGCCTGGCATTTCTGCTACCTCGTTCATGAGTGCTCTCACTTGAGAAATAAACTTGACATCAAAGTGCCTCTCTGACCATCAGCCTACAGACCAAAGATGTTAACTATGACCTACAATTGGGTAGACTATGACCTTGCTAATGTGAAGTGCTCATTTAGAATAGCATTCTCATTTGATTAACATATTACCTAGATGCCATCCCTATCAGGTGTGTAAATACCTCTTCCCCAGTGTAGCTATCTTTCCTAGGAAACCTGGTTCCCACTTAGCTGAACAGTTATTTGATGAATAGATAAGTGGGTGCATTTTGTGCCATTTTGGTTTTCTATCACAGTGGACTTTTCCTAATATTAAATTAAGAAGGATCTGGCCTTGAAACTAGTCCACGGAGAGCTTTGATATATGATATTCTGAAGGGTAGATTCCAATTCCATACAGCTTTAACAGGAGCTGGGCTTGAAAACCCAGAGACTCATTGAAATCACCAAGAACGCCCACTGTGAATTCCACAGCTCCTGGTTCTGTTGCTGATGTGATGTTAAAAGGCGGCTTATTTACTAATTCATGAAAGTGCTGTTGTTATCAATTCTAGGCCATGAGGAAGTGTACAAGGGTGGTTAGGGTCTGAACAAGGAATAAACATAAGAATCACTGCTTTGCAGTTGGCAATGCTGGCAGGGAAGACCAATGGGAGAAAGCTGATCAAGGGTGATGGCTCAATGTAGGGACGTCAAAAAACAAGAGACCCCGCAACACTTAGATGTCAAAATGACACAAGATCCTGATGGAAAATAATTGGTACTTATTTGCATATAGTTTCGTATATGTTTTGTAAGTTAATTGAGGTCAAAATGAACATTGAATTCCCCTTGGCTCATGTATTTTCTTGTATGTAGCCTCAGTCCCCTCCAGCCTCTGTTGAAAGAGGTCACATGAACCCACTCGCAGAAGGGGTGAGAGAGAGATGAGGGTAGCATAGCCAGAGAGTATGTGCTTAGCATTCTTAAGGCACTAAAACAAAATTAGAAGCCTCCTTGGCCCAACCTAAGTCCAAATTTCCATCCTCCTATGTTGCTAAGTTTCCTGGTCTAGCATCTCTCATCTCACATTTATCTTCATGGCTTCCCCTCTGCTCCTTCCCCTTGTCCAAGATGCGAATCTATCCAAGCCAGGACCTGTGCATGCTAAGCAGACCTACCACTGAGTCAACATCCTCGGCCCCTCCCATCACCATCTTAATATCAGGGTACCAATCAGAGCATTCACAACCAACTAATAATCACCTGTATTTCTCAGGATGAACCTTGCTTTTTAAAGAACAAGTCTGAAATGCTTAGAGATTCAGTAAATGGGCCAAACCTCCAGCTGATAATAAGAATTCACATCAAGCCCATGACTCTGAAGGCCACATTTTTAATTAACCTCATGCTGCATTGCAGGTATGGGAGCAGAGAGCCCACCAGATCTCAGAGGGCTGTCTGGGATCTGGACATCTGTCACTCTGAGCATGTCACCTGGCTGTGCAGCATCTCGGAGACAGTGGAGACATAGAAGGACTTTCTGCTCACACGCCCTTCACTACCAGCCTAGAAGAACATCTTGGGGTTCGGAAGCTTGCTGTCTCAGGCTACCCCAATTTCCATGAGTACGTACTTTGTAAGGTGGGAAGCTCTGACACTCCTAGCCTTGGCTGACATATGTCTCCTGTAACTTATTGCTGAGAAGCACTGCATTCTGACACTGAGAGAGACAGAGGGTGACCCTAAAGAAGCCACAAACTTCCTGCCTCCTTAACGATAGGACAGAAACACTACTTGTGGGGATGAGAGAGGTAAGACGAATAATAATGTGTGAAGAAGATAAAAATGGATAATGTATATAAATTAACCAATAGCATCAGTGACCACAGTGTTGAGACAAGATTAGGTGGTAAGATCATACAGACGTTTGAAGGAAATGTCTCCCCATAGGCTTTGGTGTTTGAATATTTGGTCCCCAGTTCATAGTGCTGTTGACTAGGTTTCAAAGGTATGGTGTTGTTGAATAAGGTAATCACTGAAAGCAGGTTTTGAGAATTTAAAGTCTCAAGGCACTTGGAGTTCATTCTCTCTGTTTTGTGCTTGTGGTTTAAGACAGGAGCTCTTGTGGATCGTGGTGGGAGCTAAGGAGGCAGAGGCAAGCAGACCTCTGTAAGTTCCAGGCAAGTCTGGTCTACATAGTGAACTCTAGGACATCCAGGACTATAGAGAGAAAGTCTGTCTATATAAAATAAATAAATGCATAAGATATGAGCTCTCAGCTTATTGTTCCAGCTGCCATGCCTTCCTGCTTGCCTCTCTTCCCTGCCCTCACGGTGATAGCAGTGGAGTCATCCTTCTAGAACTTTAAGCCCACATAAAGCTTTCTATGAGTTGCCATGGTCATGGTGTTTCATTGCAACAATAGAAAAGTGACCAAAACGGATGGGAAATGAATGGACTGAGAGACTTTGCTGTCTATTGCTCTGTAGATGTTTACTTGGGAGCCATGTGAATATATTATATATTCATAAGTTAAGCACAACCCAGCAAGATGGCTTATCAGGTAATGGTGCCCACTGTTATGACTCACAACCTGAGTTTGAGCCCTAGGACCCATGCAGTAGAAGGACAGAACAGGTTCCCACAAGTTGTTTTCTGACCTTCACATGTGGGCCATGTGTGTTTGCCCACAGACAGACAGACAGACAGATACACAAACATAAATAAATGTGATAAAAAAATTAAAACAAAACACAAGTCAAGCACATTGATTTTAAATTATAGTAAAATATTATTGTCATAAAAATATCGTCATCATTTAATTCGAGACAGAGAACTCAACAACAGAAGGATGGTAATCTAGTACCACAAATGGGTCACCCAAAACAACGACAATGCATCCTTTTTTAGATCGAGCATCTACAAATCCACAATCAAGGCCTTCACAGGGCACTGATCCTGTTAAAACCTCGTGATGCATGGCTAGCACTCCCTGAACTCTGAATATTTCTCTATTCTTTCTTCCTGCGACATGTGACATCTCCCCTGTTGTTCTCTCTCCAGATTCCTTTTGATGAAGATTCTTGTTGCTTTAAGGGTCGCTTCTCTTCAGTATAGCCCCAAATTAAAAAACAAATCTTCAACAGCCCACTTTCCACAGAAGATGGCATCCTGAGGGCTTTAATACATGTTGCCCTCAATTCCCCCAGCACTGTACAACCATCACAAACAGGGTAAGGAGAAATTTCTCAGTTTCCTTTCTTACCGTTATATATTGTCTTAGTTACCGTTTCTAATGCTTCGATGAGAGCACCACGACCAAGGAGCAAGATGGGGAAGAAATGGCTTATTCAGCTTACAATTCCAGACCATACACCATCTCTGGAAAAAGTTAGGATGGGAACTCAAGCAGGGCAGGAACCTGGAGGCAGGAGCTGATGCAGAGGCCATGGAGGAGTGCTGCTTACTGGTTTGCTTTACATGGCTTGCTCAGCCTGCTTTCTTATAGAACCCAAGACCACCAGCCCAGTGATGACACCACCCACAATGGGCTGGGCCCTCCCCCATCCATCACTAATTGAGAAAATGCTTTACAGGTGGATCTCATGGAGGCATTTCCTCACTGGAGGCTCCTTTCTCTGTGGTGACTCTAGCTTGTGTCAAGTTAACACACAAAAGCAGCCAGTGTATAGTATAGACTTTAATCACAAACAAATTAGTACATGGCTGGAAGGGTTGGTCTCCATTCTGGTTCAATTCTACAGTCTTGCTATATAAGAATTCTGTCTGGAAAGAGAGTCAGTCCAAGTGGATGAGGCGCTAATGGTAAGATCACACAGAGGTTTGAAGGAGATGTCCTCCATCGTCTCTGTAGGAGCAACTGGGAGAAGTAGGGGAAGGATGTCTATTGTAAATTAGGGTTTCTATTGCTATGAAGAAACACCACAGCCAAAGCAACTTGGGGAGAAAGGGTTTATTTGGCTTACTCTTGAACACTACAGTTCAACATCAAAGGAAGTCAAGCATAGCAAGAACTGGAGGCAGAAGCCAATGCAGAGTCCACAGAAGAGTGCTGCTTACTGGCTTGCTCAGTGTACTTCCTTAAAGAAACCAGGACCACTAGCCCAAGGATAGCGCCTCCCATAATGGGCTAGGCCCTGCCCCATCAATCACTAATTAAGGAAATGCCCTGCAGGTTTGTTTACAGCCCAGGCATTTCCTCAAGTGAGACTCCCTTCTCTCTGATGAGTCTAGCTTGGGTCAAGCTGACATAAAACCAGCCAGTATGTGGATATTGTATGAGAAAAGAATCTATTTTCAATAAAAGGGGAAGCAGAATTTTGTTTGCACTTACTTGCTCAATTCAGAGATGGTTTTGCTAAGGTAGGGCATATTTTTGTTTGTATGTTTCTTTCCCAGAATACTAAAATACAAATTTAAGATATGTGTATACACACACACACACACACACACACACACACGCACGCACGCATGCACGCAACTCCACACAAGGGAAGTGTGTGCATGCTTACACAAGCCTTCGGTAGTTCTGAGGTTTTCATTACTTCAATGCAGTCATGGGGGTGGGTGGGACCCCGCCTTACCCCCTCCCGGAGTCTTGGTAACATGATTGACTCAAAGCTTCATTCCTTTTGGTTTGTATTCCTCTCTTACAAATCCAGGAAAGGGGCATAGAAGTAGCATCTAGTATCCACCTCCCCAGCATTTGTTAATTACCCAGTAAAACCTAATCGCTCCATCATTAATTCTGATGACATTCATTCTCCCAGAAAGCCATAGGAAATTTCAGTGGCTCACAGCAGCTGATGCTTGCTTCCAGGGTGATATCCTGGAGGAATGGTTTGTTACATTGAAAAGGCAGTTGAGTCCTGTGTTAGCAACAACTTAGGATCTGGGGGGAAGGCTTCCATAAGAGTCTTCCTCTTACAGAGAGTCTAGCCTGGAAATTCAAGACCGGGTTGATGACAGAGCTCAATGTGTGCCTTTCTATTTAAAAGGTCTACGACAGTGTGCCTGTAATCTCAGCCCTCAGGAGGCTGTGGCAAGAGGACTGTCACAGGTCTGAGGCCAGCCTGAAATCTTCTCTCTCTCTCTCTCTCTCTCTCTCTCTCTCTCTCTGAAAAAAAAGCAAACAACACAAAATTCTATGGAACTGAAAATATTGGAGCCAGTTTGATACATAAAGAAATAAGTTTATGTTTAGTCAGCCATCCATCTGTCCATCCATTCAACTATCTGTCCACCCAATGCTTAGAAATGTCTTCTTTAAATATACCCGCTGCTAAATCTTATCTGATGAATTTTGTTTTTTAATGTTGTTTTCAACATAAAACAGGAAAACTTTTCCTCAGCATACCGATTGGTGCAGCGTGCATGGTTCAGTGGTAGAGCGCGTATCTGGCATGAACTAGACACACTCATTCCCAGCACTGTATACGAAAAAAAACATCTGTGTGACCATGTATATGTGTGCTCATACATGTGTATACACATATACACACACAGAGGCACACACAGGGTCTTACTATGTAGTCTTGGCTAGCCTGAAGCTTCCTATTTAAACCAAACTGTCCTTAAATTTACAGATGTCCATCTGCCTCTGCCTCTGCCCCTCTCTGCCCCTCTCTGCCCCTCTCTGCCCCTCTCTGCCCCTCTCTGCCCCTCTCTGCCCCTCTTTACCCCTCTCTGCCTCTCTCTACCACTCTCTGCCTCTCTTTGCCTCTCAAGTGTCGGGATGAGACATGTACCACCACACCTAGCATCTTCTGTTGTTATGATGTGCTAGATTCTGCCAATCAGCATGTAGAGCCAAGATAGAACCAAAGCCGACCTGCTCTCAGTAAACTTATCATCAAATAAAGGAAACAGACATGAACAGTTCACATTTGTGCTAATCTTAACCAGGGTGGCATTGGACCTGAAGCACACAAGTTGCTGTGTTGAATAACTTTGTGATAAAGATATAGGCTATACAATAAACGCTGATGATGCTCCCAGGCTTGCAGCAGGAGGTTTTAAACAAAATTAAAGCAATATTGAATGAAGTTACAAGACACATGCAATAAAAAGTGAACTGGAGAGGTAAATGCTGCTGATGGAGAAGACACTAAAGATACTTATGAGGACTGGGTTGTGGTCCAGTGGCAGGACTCTTCTTGAGCATGTGTGGAGGCTCAGGTTACATCCCCAGCCCTGCAAGGTAATGCTGATACATGACACAAACTTAATGGATAAGAATATAGTTAGGAGTCCAGGAGTGGGAGCACATGCACTCGGGAGGTAGAGGCAGGTAAATCTCTGAGTTGGAGACCAGCCAGTTTACAGAGTGAATTCCAGGACAGCCAGGTTTACACAGAGAAACTGTGTTTCAAAAAAACAAAAAGGAGGAAAGAAAGGGAGGGAGAGAGAGAGAGAGAGAGAGAGAAAGTTCGTTCTTTGATAAGAATAGTGAGATTCTAGGCTGAGCAAGACCAGGAGGGAACCCTGTAAGTTCTTGATGCATCAGCAGCCTGTGGCCTTTGGAGTCATTTCAAGGGACAAAAATCCTGAAAAGCAGTTTAGGTGAGGTCAAAGAAGGTCTCACAAGCCAACTGAAGAGGTGTGAGAAGAAGGCTGCAGGAAAGAAGTTGTGTTCAGGAATACAATCGTATGCCACATAAAATGTTCCACTTAAAGCCAGTACAGACTGGGGCAAGGGAGGAAAAACGAGATATGGGAACATCAGGAAGGAAATCTCTGTATTAAGTCATCCTCAAGCCGACTGTACGACCACCTTGAGTTTTCTAGGGCCTCCGTTGCTTTACCGTAGATCATTTCATCTCACTCAGTGGGGATATCTAGGAGACTCAGTCTATATATAATTATGCCCATGTTACAGATGAGAACAGTATATGCACACCCGTAGTGAGTGGCTCGCCAGCCACAGAACACTGCCTGCATGTCAGCTTTCAGATCACTCTTCTTTCCCCTAGACCTCAGCCAGCTTCGAGCAGGTCCGTCTTTACTCTGCCCTGAGAATTCTTTACTCACTTGTGATACAGCTCAAACCTTTGAATATTTGAAAGCTTAAAATCGAGTGCCCTGGCTCAGTGGTTAAGAGCACTTGCTGTTCTTACACATGGTGAGGGGTCGGGGCCTGAGGTCACAGTTGTCTATAATCTTGGTTCCAGGGATCAGGCACCATTTTCTGGCCTCCTTAAGACGCCACGCATGCACACGGTACGCACGCATGCATACAAGCAAAACTCTCATACATAGAAAATTAAAATAAATAAATCATTTTTTAATCCAGTACCCCTTCTTCCCTCCCTCTTTCTCTGTTTCTATTTCTCTTCTTTTCTCTGTCTGTCCCTGTTTTTCTCTGTCTCTCTTTGTGTACCTCTGTCTCTTCTTCTCTGTCTCTTTGTCTCGTATGTCTCTCTATCTCTCTGTCTTTCTCCCCCCTCTGTCTCTTTCTTTGCCTCTCTGCATCTCTGTGTCTCTCTACCTCTCTCTCTCTCTCTCTCTCTCTCTCTCTCTCTCTCTCTCTCCCTCTCTCTCTCTCTCCCCTTCCTGCTAGCAACAGCACAGAGATCTACAGTGAAGCAAATGTTAGTAGTCAACTTTTAAACTTTGGGAATGGTGTCATTAAAGGAGTAACAGCCACAATAACACGACTACAATAAAACAGTCAGTACTAATATGGTGTGAATGGGAAGAATTGTTTGTTACATCGGCTGAGGAATGTGGGTCACCATTCTCATGCCTCCCTCACTGCCTTGTCTACAGCACTAACAAATGGCTTTTGTGTATGTCCCTGTCTGTGTGACTGCAGTATGTAACTGGACAAGCAGTCACTTTACGTGAGAAGGGTTTCTGCATAGCTTACATCTCCCCATGGCCCCCGATGCAGCCTTCTGACCTGTGTGGACTGAAATGCTATTCCAGAGAGAGGCACTGTGGGTTGGCTATTTTTTTCAGCCTGTGGCCTTAGTTTGAGAAGTCGATAACTCCAGCCTGCCCAGCTTTGTACTTGGTTGGCAGGTTTTCCACTCACACAGCCTACCAGGTTCATGGCCTCCTTCAGACACCTCTTAGAACTACTCAGACCATCTTTGTGGGTGGCTCTTTATTTTTTAAACTTTAGTGAAGGAGAAACAGAAGTTGTTATTATTCTTTGTAAATGGGGCCACTT